>NC_049213.1:34268141-34353141 GCF_013347855.1 Anguilla anguilla | reverse complement strand
TTTAAGAGAGAAATCATAGTCGGCAGAAATGTGTTCAGCTGTACGAATTGTTCCTGTTGTTGAATTTCCAAATTGGTTCAGGTATCCCAGCAGCCTCTGCTTTAACGATCCATCACTGATGGCTGGAAGTGTGCTGGAAAAGGGCAAGGAGCACAAACACAGAGTGCTCTTTGCATGGATGTTTAACAGTGCGTGCTTCACAACAGCCGAGATGTGGAGCTCGCCCGTGTTTTCCCCCCTGCAGCCTTGCGTACACCACGTTCCCCTGTAAGATTAGCATGACAATGAGGAGGGGGTCATTGGTGGCGACCCTGTCTCTCACAGCTTCACTCCTCTGTCCCGCCCCCCCCCCCCCCCCGCCTAACCCCCGCCCCCCCCTTTGATGTCGGCGGTGTTGTGGCGTCGGCGGCGGTGGCGGCGGCGCGGCCTTTCATTGTGGCGAGCGTTTGCAGGGAGCTCTGGGTAAACAGCGAGGCGCCAGGTGCAGCGCCGCATCCACGGCAACCCCTCCTAACCAACGGCTGATATTCGCCCAGCGTCCCTCGGTGTAACCGGCTGACAGCGTCACACCAATGTTCAGAGAGAAGACGTGTCTTATCTGTGCAAAGTGCTAAGTGTAAATGGAAATCCTGCTACTGCTGGTAATTAGAGTGGATACCCCCCCCCCCCCCCTTCTAATCCTGATCTCTCCTTTTTGGCTGCACCGCAACAGCGGGGCAAGCCCTACAAACCCGAATGTCTGTGACTGACTGAGTGAGTGAGTGACTGAGGGAGTGATGAAGTTACACCATTGGTCGGCCGAGTTATGAAGTCACACCGTTGGTCGGCCGGATCACGTTTTGTTAGGTCCAGCCATATACTAGGTTTTAACCTGGTCTTGTTCCTTCTTTAGCATACTTATGTCCCACATTGTCACAGCAAATAAGTGAACTCACCTTTTGTTTTTACTTTGTTTCCAAATCTTCAGAGTCACGCTAGAATCAAGCACTGAACTTTTTTATGTGAAACAATAAACCAGATCAACAGACACTGCTGGCATAGTTTTAGTGACAGGGAAGATGCCCCGTGAACTTGCATAGTGATGAAGAAAGCCTCTTGGGTGGCATTTCACGCTAAAGTGCTCGTTCCTAGGCTCGTTTCAAACCCTGACCATCCCACTGCCCACTGTGGCTGGGAGTCCCATAGGAAGATGCACACAACATCACCCAGGGATGGAGAGCTTCAGTCCGCAGGACATTTCCTGTAGAGTGACAAGAAGCTGGACTGACAAGATTTGAATGTTGGTCTGTGAGGTCCTTAATTGACAGAGGGCATCACAAGGATAGGACAGGCCAGCGAATTTGATTGGCCATTCAAAATTACAAGGGAGGACCAAAAAAACTAGCACATAAAACATAGAGAGCTGATGTAACACCAGACTGTTGAATTGACACTGTAATGCGGCAGACGTGGAAAACGGGCCGCAAGTGCATTTGAATGATGAAGACGAACACCCAATGATGTCATCAGCAAAATATTTTCCTTTGTTTTTGCACTTAGTAATGAGCAAAAATGTGAGTGACTGGACATGGAAATTAATCACCAAAGTGTCTATGTTTTTTTTTCTTTTTTTCTCTCTACAAGTACTTGAAGGAGGACAGGCTTAAAAAAGCACCATGCCAGGCCTGATCAACAAAGGTAAACGGACCGTCCTGCCACTCAGTGTCTCCGACATCACTTCCTGTGTCAGAGGTTACACCCTGGCTATGACCGCTTCCATGACCTACAACAACATTGAGGACCATCCCATTGAAGGTGAGAAGGAAGTCCTTTCCTGTGTACGAGTGTTACCCCAGGGTGGCACGATGTGTGAATGATCTGTGGAGGTTTAAACAGTGTTGGTGGGCACATAAGGTCTCAGTCACCCAGAGCTGCGTCAAATACGTACTTGTTTTGGATTCAAATACTTTTCTACGCTTTACTGATCTTGTCTGGTGTATTGGAATGAATTACCAATGAAACACTCTCAAAAAGCGCAAATCCCGCCTTTCCGATCATATTGGCAGGCTCAATTACGCCAGGCAAGATCAATAGAGCACAGAAAAGTATTTGATTCAAAATCCAGGTCTGCAGTCACCATACCCTTTAAGTTCTGCAACTGTATATACCATGCAATCCTGTTTAAGTTTTAAAAACCTTTATGCAATGTTCTGGCGCTCTTGAATGTACCCTTAACCAAGGTAGTGATACCCTAGTTGGGCGGTGTGCAGATGAGCCAGTGCACTCAGCTTTTTGATGACTTCAGTTCATTAATAAAACAGCCACTGTTTACTTTTGACTGTATACAGAAGCATAGAATGTGGAGCAAGTTTGCACCGTGGAAAGCATGAATTAAAGATCATTTCCTTCACATGGAATAGCTGTCAATCTTATTTTACACATCATTACATTGAGAATAAAAAACTGCTCTAGATTTAAAAACATATATAATGCCCCAAAAATATAAAATAAGAGAGTGTGACAAAATAAACCCCTGCCATTGCATAGGCCCGCAGCCTCCAATCGAACCATCCATCAGAACGGAATGGTCTCCATCCTGGATAAACCAAGGGATCTGCTAAATCTGGGTCTGCAGGTTCTCCATCATCCGACCCCCCCTGCCCCACCCAACTATGAGGCAATTTAGTCCGTCTGAAAAGTCGACCGTTAAACTTTATTTTCTCCTCTGTGCGGAATGTGAGTCGTGAGGCTCTGGAAGCCAGTCTCTGGGTGAAAGCTTGTGGGCTCCAATCCCCCAAATTTTATGTCTCCCCGGTGCCTTGTAATGGCATCTGAAGGGACGATCAGCATCTCTGATTAGATATGTCTGGCTTTGTACGTCTGCCCTTGGTGATCTGCGCCAGGGGCCCAGCTCTGATAACAACATACTGCACTGTGATCTGGAAGCAGAGCTGGCTGGCCTACTGCCTCCCAGTAGCATCCTGCCATGAGAGTGTCTTTTTTTGGGGGCTTTGCCCAGTTGCCCCCTACTGCATATTCAGGACCAGTAGTAGCATTGATTCTACTCCTCCTCCAACACTTGGACAATTAGTGCGGTTACAAACACCACCACAGAAATTTCAGGGCCTCGTAAACAGCCAAAACATGCCTGATTACAGCTAAAAAAAGCTGTTGGTGCTGCATCGGAAGTATTCTTATTCTATAGACCCTGGGCTTCATTGATATTTATGTGGATCATATGATTGCTGGGGTCATAGGTGGGTGTGGTGTTTGCACTCTATTAAACAATTTCTTGGGGAAAATGAAACTACACGGTAAACTGTCCAGTGTTAATTCAACTCTAACGCTGTTAAGTAAACTCTTACCAGATAACGTTTGGTCCCATATTCCAGAGTGCGTTGAATTAACATTGTTGCAGTTTAAATGACACTGGACCTTTTTACTGTGTTGAGATGCACTGGCATCTGCTACAGTACACTGACTCACAGTGGACCTGTGCGAAATTCAGCCGTGACCTTGGGCCCTTTCTCCAGGAGTCTTCGTTTACCCCCTGGAGGAGTGCTCCACAGTGGTGGGCTTCGAGGCCGTCGTCTCCAGTCAGGTCATCACCGTTCAGATCAAAGACAAGGCCAAAATTGACGACTGCTACTTTGACTGCTGCTCAGTGGCCAACGGTTCGTTAAGGTCTGGCAGTGGTAAGGATGTGTGAAAAACCATTTTGTGCTTCATAATCTTTTGAGTATTTTTATGGTGTGTAGTTCATTTAAGTCGTTATGTGCATTCAGTGCTTTTTTATTTATTTTTTTAATCCAGTAGCTTTGTACTCCATGGACAGGTCTTTGGTTGGATGTTTAAAACAGGTTTCAGTCAGTCATGTACATAATTTGATTTTTGTGGGCTTCCAACAAATGTGTATTCCTGGTTTTGAGTTTCCTGAGAAAACTTTTTGTGTTGGGTATAACCTTGGATGCATGAATTGTAGCATGAAGTTGAATGACCTGGTAAAGTTTTAATGCTGAGAGAACCTAAATTTCAAAAGCTATACCCAGAATATGGCATAGCAGTTAGAGAAGTGTGAAGTGTAGCTGTTGGTTGTGAGTGGGTGTCGTTTAACTGCAGTTGGATTCAGCACTGCGTTGGATGAAGACTTCAAGTGTTTTAGTTTTGTAATGAGACTTAAAAATCTTTTTTTTTTTTCTTCTCTCAAGTATAGCATATCAGCTTGCCAACTGTTTGCTTGACAAGTGAAATTTTCTCATCTCACTGGCAAATCCTGAACGGCAAATTGCCTCAACTCATTGACAATATTTTGAACGTGGCTGTCAGTTGTACAGCTGAGTGGGTGGCGTTTAATGGCGGCTGGGCTCGTACCGCAGGTCGCATTGTGCTGGATGAAGACTTTGAGCGGACCGTGCTGGTGGTCAACCTGGGGACCATTCCAGCCCTGGAGACGGTCACGGTGCTGGTCAGCACCTCCGCCGAGCTGACCACCCTCCCGAACGGGGCCGTCAAGGTGACTTCCCCAAAAGTCTGCACCCCAAAAGTCCAGCAGTCCGTCAACGAGGAGCATGCTTTCTCGCCAAAGCCGCCTGGAGTGTAAGTGTCCACAAGTTGACTGTGTAGTGAATCTGCACAGGAGAATTCAAAGCACATACCTCCTCTTCTAATTATGGCCACACTCAGTACTTTATGTCTGAACTGAACTGAATCACCCCCAGCAATATGTTTTTCAGCTCTGTTGTGCTCGTGTATAGAATATAGATGCCTCCAATAACCTTTCAATTGATCAATTAAACAAGGATTTTCATTAATTAGAAATCCAGCTATCTGGATCTTTTTTGACAGGATCTGGGGACCTGTAAGAATTGTATTTGTTGGAAACCCTAGATCACTCAAAATAATTAAGTGAATAAATTGCAATCAATACCTGGAATTAAGGGTAAAATCACAAATATGTGATCAGAATGTTTTTAACTGAACATTCTTATGCTGATGCAACACTCACTACTGGCAATTGAAACCAATGGACTTCTAGAAAACTGTCTTAGAATTTTTAAAAAGCATTCCAAAAAAAAAAAACTGCTCTTCAAAGGGTTAAACAGTGCATTGATGAAGGATGGATGAGTGATTGGATGGATAAATGGGCCATTCTGTGGGGGGTGGGTGCGCGGATTGATTCTGCCCACACTGACTACTGCCTCTCTGCTCAGGAAGGACAGGCACCAGTGTGCCCTCGGACCGCACGACCAGACCTCTGCCAACAGCCCGCTGTGCCTGGCCTGGCTGCTGGAGGAAGAGGCCATAAACTCCATCGACTACGAGTTCAACTTCCAGCTGGAGATCCGGGGGCCCTGCCTCCTGGCCGGTCAGACGCTCAGTCCAAAATAATTCATCCCTTCCCAGAATCCTCACTCCATATAAGAATATGTAGGATTTACCCAGGTTTACCATTGCAATGGCTTACAGCAACAGTATCACTCTGTTCTGTTATCTATTTGAACAGTTCCATCATATTGTAATGAAAGTAAAATGTGAGCTACTTTTCAATGTCTAATCACAATTTAATCAACAAATCAGTAAATTAATCTATGCAAATTTATTTGTAGATGCCTCATGGCAAACAGACAAATTGCTATTCGTGCATTTTGTTCTCTGACAACACCCAACCACAATCTTTACAATATTGGGAACAGTAATAGGACAATATTTTAAATGCTAGTTTATTGCAGTCTATAGCTCATTATTTCACTTATATCATATTTCTTCATTCAGATCAATTCGCACTGCATAAATGTTCACCTTCACTTAAATGCAGTCTTTTCACGTTTCTCAAGTACACTGTCTGTCTTAACGAATGTTTTAGTCTTGTAATGATATTTTCGCAAGTACAGCAAATCAGCTTTTCAGCTGTTTGTTTGATGAATGAAATTTTCTTACTCCATTGGCAAATCTTGAAATGAGTCAAATTGCCTCAACTCATTAGCAATATTCTGTCTTAATTTCTCTTATCAAGTCTGAATATGTCCCTAAAATACTAGTTGAGACTGACTTATCTTTTTTTTGGGGGTTTTTGCAGTGTACAGTTGTATGCGTGTAAGTGCGGCCTCTAGTTTGTGCATGTATATAGCGTGTTGGCGAAAGGCTCAGAGCGTTTCTGTGCAGGAGTGGAAAGCCCCACACATGCCATCCGGGCCGATGCCGACCCCTCGGCCCGCTCCGCCACCAGCATCGTCATCACCCTGGCGGACAAGTACACCTACGACTGCCCCGTGGAGATCCTCATCTACCCGAGCGGTGAGGGCCCCCCCACCGTGCTTCATCTGGCCACCCACCACCATCACCACCCCCTCCCCCAACCCGCCACCTACCCACCACCACCACCCCCCCTCCCCCAACCCACCACCACCCCCCCCCTCCCCCAACCCGCCACCTGCGACCATTGCCCCCCCCCCCCCCCCCCCTCCCCCACCAGCAACCTGCCCCCCCTCCCCCTTCCCCGGCCATCTTGAGTGCCTTAATGTCTGCATCAGCCGCAGCACTACAGGAGCTACTTCAAAGCTGTCTATGTAAAGACAAAAATAAATAAATAAATAAATAAATGCACTCGGCAAAGAACTAAGATAAGAACATTCACATCCCCTAATTCATTTATAAGGTAGGCTGTTCACCCTCTGGGGAACAGGTGCTTTAGAGCCGACCAGCTTCCCTCCTGAACCCAGTAGCACCACCCCCCGAACCCCCACCCCCACTCTCCCAAGGTTTTTAACCCCTCTGATTGGCTGCTTTTGTGGTCCTCTCCTTCCTTCTCTTTTGTGGTCCCGTCTCTCTTTGATGTGATCAAAGGCCCCTGCCTTTGCGAACAGTATTTTCCACTTCAAGTCAAGTCCCCGAGCCTGCCTGAATCTGATGTAAAAAAAAAAAAAAAAAACTTTTTTTTGTGTGTTGCCGGGGCAACCCTGCATCATCGGCCTAATAATCCCCTCCCTTATTCCATCTCCAGAGCCGTTCAGGCCGCACGTGCTCATCGAGGACGGCGACATGACGCCCGAGGAGTACGAGGAACACCTGAAGGGGAAGAGCGATTACATCAGAGCCATGAAGAGGGACTCCAGTGACAGGAAGAAGGTGAGCGCTGCGGAATTATGAGAGTCCTGATGGATTTCTCGCCTGGGAAGAGTGTCAGGCGGAAGGAAACCACAAGGAAGCTCTCGTCTGTTTGCCACTGAAATTTATTTAACCGTCTAATACAGTGGGGGCTGGTATCTCCTGTTTCGCCCCCCCCCCCCCCCCCCCCCGCCGATATCTACTCTTAAAAACATTGTAGTGACAGCCTGGTAGGAAATTTATAAACACATTTGAGAAGTTGGGGCATGATATTTCTAAGATGAAATGATGATTACTTGGCTGTTTGGTGTGCATACCTCTGGTTTGTAGCCTCAAAAACTTGGGTCAGATATTTCCAAAATCGACTGCTGCAGCAGACGTGCTCGTAAAGTTCCGGAAACTGCGATAAAAATCTAGGTTATGGTGTGCTGTGTGACTAAAGTCATGTTATAGCAAAGCAGGTGACCAGTACTAATGGGCACTGCTAAGCAGTGCAAGTACAAATTACAGTAATTATTTACATGTCCTACTTTCATGTTTATGCTGTACATGTTCGCAGCTGCACACATCATTTGAAACACGTAACATTGACGTATCTATTGACACTTATTGACCTAAAACTGGGAATTGCTCTAATTTGTTTCCTCAAATGCCTGGGTACCTTCACCTGTTATAAATCCTTAGATCCTCAATTGTTCAGCAACTTACCACAAGAGGTCTGGAGAAAGAGACAGGGAGAGGGAGAGGGAGGGAGAGAGAGAGAGAGAGCACTCAGCCATGAAACAGTTACCATGGAAACCGCATAAAGGTCTCTGGTCTTCAGTGCAGAGCTCCCTATACCTGCATGTACAATGATCTGAACGATTTTCTTTGTTCATTGATCCCAGTGGCTTCCTTAAAGACAGAATTAGATAGGGCATGGAAAGTTCTAATGAGACGTATTACAACAAGATAATGGAAAAGATATGCTATGCGCACGTCTGGTCATTCCGGTAGGTGAAGAACACATACACCAATGATGAAAGTCTTCCTAATACTTTAGCACTCCCATTACTGACTTTAAATGTAATTAACTTATATGGCAGCTAAAGAGCAGCAAGTGGACCTCTATGTCTTTTACATATGCCACATAAAATGAAAACACATGTCTGCTTCATGTAAAACAGTGTTATCGTTATATGTGAGAAAAAGGGAATCAGCGAGTGCATATCCTTTTGGGTTGGTCCTGTTTCCATGAGAGGGCCTATGCAAATCGTACAGTTTTAGGAGGACTACCGTCTTGGATTTATCACTGTTTGGATATTATTTGTCTTCTTGTTGGGATCGTTTCTTGGGATCTTAACGTGAAATTATAAGGAACAACCACTGACTATGTGCCCACATTACTTGCTGAGTTGCTAGGATACACCACAGCTTGACGTGAAACTTGTTTACAGTTTGATTAACTTTGATGTGGACATTTTTAGGTCAATAAAAATAGCAACTAGCCTTTTGTTATTTTATATTTACTACCATATGGATGGTAACGATGGTGATGACTTCTTATTCTTCCATTATTTAAACTTTAAACTTGTTGTTGTAGCAGTAGTATTAGAACTACTAATTCATTGAACATTGACGACAGATTAACAATACAGGAAAGATCCAAAAATAATAATTAAAAAGATGCCTAAAAAAATAAAATGTGTGAAATCACAATCAAAACAGCTCAACTTTAAAAGTGTTCAAGTGCCTAGGAACATTAACTATGGAAAAAAACGGTAGGCCATCATAGGAACTCTCTATTGAAAGAATGTAAAATGAAAAAAGCAGGAACATCGGGAAGTATTGTAAACCACCATTTTAGGTGGTGGTGAAGGGTAAGCAGTCCCAGGAGTTCATTTTACTGCGGGGGACCAGGAGACAAACGCTGATTAATGAAGGGAAGAGAGGCAAGAGAAAGACTGTCTGTCTGTCTGTCTGTCTGTCTGTCAGTCAGTCTGTCTGTCTATCTCTCTGTCTGTCTTTCTGTCCGTCTGTCTGTCCATCTTTCTGTCTGTCTGTCTATCTGTCTGTCTGTCTTTCTGTCCGTCTGTCTGTCTGTCTATCTGTCTGTCAGGCTTTCTGTCTGAGGACGATCCCAGAGACAAAGGGAGAAGTGTGTAAAAGGAAAAAAACAATGAACACTACTGCAAGAAATGACAAAGGCTGCAAAGAAGAAGAAGAGGAAGAAAAAAAAGACAAGATTTAAGACTTGAGGCCATTTTTAGAACAGGAGAGTATGTGGGAGGGAGTGGGCGTGATCTGACAGCAGCAGATCGTTGAACACAGTGGAGTGGAGTGGAGAGTGGAAAAGAGATCATTGGAAGGAATCGTTGCTTGTTTGCATTATTGATCATTGAGGTATGTGTGTATGTACAGAGAGAGCCATAATGTTTGGCACACAGACATATTTTGTATCGACTTGGCTCTGTACTCCACTGTTGGTTTTGGTTCGCATAAGGTTTGGCCTATGTCTCTGGCTTGTTCTTTCTTATTTCTCGGGCTCATAATGGCGTCCTTGACTTTCATTGGTAGACCCTGGTCCTCATGTTGGTAAACGCCAATAGCAGACTCCAAAGGCAATCTAAATTTACCCTTAAATAAAAGCTGAGAATGCGCACTTCAACCGCACATGCTTGATTACATACAGTATCTAAAATTGTGGAGTTTCAATATAAAAAATACTGTATGTCTTTGTCCCAAATGTCATGGCGCTCACTATATATAGCTAAGCAGGTGACCATATATATATATATATATATATATATATATATATTTGCTCACAACAGGATCGGACCATTATCCTCCAGATTGTACGTTTTGGTTAAACGTTTATTACTATGCAAGTCTTGCCATTCCGTGGCTGTGCATCTGAGCACACTCATAATGCGTTCGTCTCTGCCCCTGAAACAGGTGGAGGTGATACGCAAGCGGCTGCACAAGGACTTGCTCCACAACCCCGTGGCCATGCTCAACTTCTGCCCCGACCTGAAGGGCGTGACCTCTGACCTGAGGCGCGCGCAGGGCGAGTTCATCTTCCTCATCGACCGCAGTGGGAGCATGAGTGGCGTCAACATCGGCCGGGTGAAGGTGACGCCAGCATTGTGATGTCACATGCAAACGCTGATGTAACAACAAACGCAACATTCTGGAATCCATTAAGCAGATATTTGCAGCCTACAGTCTGTTTGTTCTTTAGGCCGGGCAACAGAAAGACAGGCCTGTCTAAGCACAAAGCACCAAGCTTTTCCAAGCTTTTCCATTGTGATAAATGCTCTGCTCTTGGCGGGGATCTTTGGAGAGAGCCTTACGGCACATCTGCGAAATGAGGGCAGTCGCTCCCCTAGGCCGGATAAAAGCATTGAACGGTATAAGTCCATATTGGATTGAGCGTCAGGTTGACTTATAAATCTCCAGACTTAGCTTGATGATGGCTGGCTTACCTTCTTCTGTGTGACATGGCTGGGAACTGACTTAAGCCTACTTCAAATGCAATGTCATTGCATGGTGCTGTGCATTCCCTTTTGATGGCTAAGGAAATCATAGCGGCAATAATATTATATTGCGTTCTTTGGCCTATTAAGAAATTTGAAATTGTCACAGATGAATGTCAAATATTTATATTTATATGCAGAGAGGGAAGTCTGCATTTTTTTACAATTGTGAGAAATTACATAGTATTTTAATTTTCTTTTTTTTCTAAGTTTTAAAGTATGGCTGATAGCCAGCAGATTTTGAAATTGCTCATAATCAGGAATTAGAGGTGGTTTCTCTTGTCACTTTCTGGTATCATTACTTTCAGAGAAGCACATGCTGATATTCTTATAATTATTTATGACATCGCTGCTCATAAGAAAAGTCTTTTTTTTCTGTTTGAAGAGTTTACTCTGAGTGGATGCTTATACTGTATTCTATGTGTGTGTGACAGAAATCCCTGAAAGGTAAAACAAGTCCGTAGCTTTTCTACAAATTAGTAAGTTTATCTTCCTGGAGCAATGACGTATTAAGATCTACTTTACTAATCAAGACCTTACTCACTGTAGCTTCTTGGCTGGACGCTCCTGGTTCTACAGCCAGGGTCCTCAACCTTTTAGATGTTTTCTAGATGTCTGCTTCTCTGTGATTCTCAGGAGGCCATGCTGGTGATTCTGAAGAGCCTAGTCCCAGCGTGCCTGTTTAATATCGTGGGATTTGGCTCCACATTCAAAAGCCTCTTCCCCTCCAGCCAGAGCTATGGTGAGGTATGAAAATGGACTGATCCCTGGGCTGGGGAACACAAAGACACATTTCCCCTCTGAACTGGTGGCCTAGCTGCAGCCAGCCACTGCTCTGCTTTCTCATATTGTGCAAACGCATTTTAAAGTGATTATCATCGTAGACTTCAGTGTTTTTACTTAAATCAACACAGCAAATGTATATCAAATATTTTCTAAATGACAGTATGAATGTTTCTTATTTCCCATGGTGCACTGCACAAAGGGTCTGATCAAGACTTGAGGAACCTGAGGAAAGGCACTCTCTGTTACACAGGACCTAAGTGTATCATGGATAAGCCTATTCTGACTTGTAACAGACATGGTTCATCCTGAATTACATTAAATAGCATAAATTACAATAGCGTACATACTATTACAGTCCTAACATACCTGTCAAAATTTGCTCAGAGCTCCCATTCAATTGACAATTTAGGCATTATTTATAGCTACAAGACTTGGGTTTATTATTATTATTATTATTATTATTATTATTATTAATAATAATATAAGCAGCTTGAAACAGAAGGAATAGATGCATTTCCAGCTCAAAGTTTCTGCAGCTGATCGTGCAACTTGTATCTTCGAGTCAAAACCATCGCTTCTGTAATGATCACATTGATTTTACTCTGTTTAACTGGAAATTTCTAATATGATTTGATCAAAGAGAAAATTGTGGCGTGACACAAAAATGAATTGCCTGCCAACTGTCACCAAAAATTCCAAGAACTGTCACTTTTGTTAATCAAGCTAAAGTAACATAGATCGTTTGAGACCTTCAGACTGAGCTGCCACAGTCTGTAACGGTCACGGATATTTAAAAAGCTTCCCATTTAACTGGCCAAATTAAGCAGGACAACCCTGCCTGTGATCGACTGCTGTATATCGAATGAAAGAGCACAAGAGGCCAAAGTTGCTGAAGAGCTGTCGAAGTGTTGGTGGTAAATGTAGTGACACACTGTGGTCTTATGGGTCAAATGACCTCAGAGTGGAGGTCCATGGGAAAAAAAGTGAAATAAATAATTTTGAGGATTCACTGATTGGATTATATGTTTTAATGATTGATGCTAATTTTGAAAGCATTTAAGGCCCTTTGACTTGACTTAACGTTATGCAACACGCACGGAAATGCAAAAGTGTCGATTCCCGCGGGTTTTTGCTTCGCCACTGTCTGAGACCGCACCCTCCCTCCCCTCCTTTTGCGCTTCGTCAGGAGTCCGTGGGCGTGGCCTGCGAGCACATCAACAAGCTCCGAGCCGACATGGGCGGCACCAACCTCCTGGCGCCCCTCAGCTGGATCCTGCAGCAGCCCCCGCACCGGGGACACCCCCGGCTTCTGTTCCTGCTCACCGACGGGGCCGTCACCAACACCGGGAGGGTGATTGAGCTGGTGCGCAGCCACGCCCGCTACACCAGGTACTGTACACCTGACCCCCCCCCCCCCCCCCCAAACCCTCCCCAAAATGCCCCCCCCCCACCCCAAACTCCCCAAAAACTTCCCATGCCCATGGTGGTGAGAATCAAAGGTCTGTCTGTCAGAATGTTGCTGACATTTACATGTAGGTATTAAGCCAATTTAGCGTTAGATTTGGCATTATCTGACGAAGAGCAACTTACAGAAGAGAATTACTTTTTTTTTTTTAAATCACGCTCAAATCTTGGGTTTGAGGTCAGCTAGACTGACGCTTGATTAATTAGCTGCTGGGAGGATCAGAATATGTTTCAGGATTGAATTGCCTGCTTTGCTGTGAGGGGATATTGACAGTTGTGAATGACTGTCATCTCAACACAGTACAGCTCCTGCCAGATTCTGTGTTCTGTTGAAATGTTCAATATTTATAATATCAAACGATGCAAATATGTGCGATATTGGGCCGGAGCCAAGCTTGGCTTCACAAGTCTGCAGAAGGACGCCATCACTTGAGAAGAGGAGGGTGAACACACTTTGATCACTTCATTATGGGTGTGAAGCTTGGCCTGTCCAGGCAATTACTTGCATAATTATTTCAGTTGCCTTTGAAATCCACATGCGGACATCATTAGATTAAACAGTGACGTGTCTGGTCCCAAACCACGCATCGCCCCTGCCAACCAAGTTAAAGGTTACGTTTTTTTTTTTGTTTTTTGTTTTTTATCTCTGATGTTCATTTCGCAGACACAAAAGTCAATTCCGCTTGTGAATCTTTTCCACGTATTTTCATAACTGGGTGAGCATTAATATGCATGCAAGCTGCGATAGCAAAAAAAAGGTTTTGCTGATGAAAAACATTCCTCTGTAATCAAAACAATTTTTTTTTGTGTGTGTCTTCCCTTGATTATAGACTGAGAGATGTGCATCTTGCCTTGGCAGGTGTTACTCTTTCGGGATTGGTCAGAATGCCTGCAGGAGACTCCTGATTGGCCTCTCCACTGTTTCCAAAGGAACCGCTGAGTTTTTGGCAGAGGGCGAGAGACTGCAGCCAAAGGTGCTTGCATGTAATCACACAGATTTTCCTTGTAATACTTGTAGTATTCAATATGGCACAATGGGGAAATAACACATTTGTTTTGCTTATGAACTCCCTGGCACCTTTTAACATACGATTGAGTCGTGAGATATACATTAAAATAATTCACTTTCACAGCACAGTACTTACAGTATTAGAGCTTTGCCATTTTGAATATGAAGCATTATATAGCATAAAAAATGAAAGAAGAATAACAGGCCATTTTACACCTATGTGATGCGTACCTTCATCAGCATAAATAAAAGAGAGACTGCTTTTCTGCTGTCCCTTGCAAATATGAAAATTTGTTCTGTCAAGTGCATGCATGCATAATGCTATCATCAGCATGTGACAATATTAAAGTCCACAGATAAATCACGGGATTATGGGATATGCTGAGGGTTGAGATAACACGCCACTGCCTCTCTCCCATTTGACAGATGATCAAGTCACTGAAGAAGTCCATGGCCCCAGTTCTCAGTGACATCGCCATCGAATGGTTGTTTGCTGAAACAAAGGAAGTGTTACTATCCCCAGTGAGCTCCGCCTACCTGTTTCCTGGAGACCACCTGATTGGCTACAGTGTGGTCTGCGATACTGCACGCTACTACCAAAACCCCAAGTCTGTGAGTAGAGGCAGTCATGTACATTTACCAACAATTTTTTATTTTATTTTATTTTTTTAGAGTTCCAACAGACTGGCATTGGGTGTGAGCATAGTTGGTTCAGTTATTTACTCATAAAATACTTGGAAAGAAGTCAAATGAATGGCTCTGTGTATTTATTTTATGCCAATTTATCAATACTTGATAGGATCTTGATATTGTCATGTTTTGAATTCTCTTTTTTTAATAGGAAGCTAAAGACAGAGGGAACACATTTTTCTTTTTATTTCCTTCAATTTTAAAAAATAGCTGCAAAATCCTGGCATTTTATTGAAAACTGATCAAATCTGGCAGATAGGAACCTATGTCCAGTAATATGGAGTTTTTCTGTAGTAACTGATTAAATGTCCGATTTTCTGAATATCATTAAAAGCAATGTTTTATTAGGTCTGAAACTTTGGACACATATTCTCCAGGCTATAACCCACAATTTCCGATTTATTCTAGCTTAGTCTGCCATATTGGATTTTTTTGTTAGTTTGTAAAAATGACAACATTGACTACAGCCAAGCAGATTTAGCAAATAATATGCTAATTACTTAATTCCACTGTTGGCCAATCAGCGTTAACACTGGTGTTTTGAAAAGAAACGCCACATTCTTTTTAAGCCTGCCAAGTTACCCCGCAAGCCTATGAGAAAATGTGCCATCACGGCAGGGTTGCAGAAATTCATCTGATCCATCCGGTTTTATAATTTACAAAAGAATAATTGATTCGGATTTTGACACGGCGACGAACTGCTATTATAATTTAAGATCCTAATCATTTCCTCAAAGTGTCCTTCGGTGAACGAGTGGTGCTGATTGCTTTTGGGGGAAATAACAGAAATAGCAAGGCTGCTGCAGATAAATTAGTTCCCTTCTCTGAATGTAATTATTCGTTTTAATGTTTTTGGGTTGGGTGGGCATCGAATATAATTTACTTGAAAGCCAGTCCAAAAAATAGTTTGAATTGACTGGAGTGGAATGGAAAGGAATGGCTGTCAGTGCATTGCTTAGATCTTTTATTTGTGTCATATATTGGTCAGTGTTGTTTCAACAGACTGAATTTTTTTTACAGATTATTTGAAAAAATATTTGATTTAATAAATAATAGCAAAATTGTTAATTAAATGAACAGTAGCTCCACCCCTACATCATACACCATTGTAGGTATGTGCAAGTATTTGACACTGAACAAAGGAAATCAGAACTTTCCTTTACATGAACTAACAGATAAGCAATTTTACTCACATAATTATTTGGTAATTCCATTTTAGCATCTATATTATACTAGATATATAGTGTTTTATAATAACTGTTTGGCATTATCAAAGGACCAACAGCATGACATTCTATATGCCCTTGCTGCTCATCATAGCAGCGAAGTTTCATATCAATTATGTTGAAAAAATATTGCTACCATATGACATCAATCTGCTTCCTAAATCTTCTTCATCTCTAAGGGAATTAATGAGGTTAGTGTTAATAACATTGGCCATCATGCGTGGCCACTGTGACTGGTGTTTGCAGCGATATTGTTTTGTTACATTTTTTATGGTCATACTGTATTATGCATCATTAGCTGTGCTAAGTAGGAGCACCTGCTCAAGAACTCTATTACAGTGGGTCTGTGCAGGCAGACAGCTGTTAGATGCAGTACGTTTAGAGGTCTGACCATGTGACCAGAAGGAACTTAGAAATCTGGGGAATCTGGGAAATGATGTACATTTGGCTGAACCTTCTTCTCATTTGTCAGGACAAGAGGAGACGCTACTGCTTGATGCGCACAAACGACTCCGCCGGTTCGGTGTTTTACCAGTCCCAAGAGAAGGAATCTGGGCAATCGGCTTCTGAGAGCCAATCAGGACAAAAGGAAGGCCAGGCCACGCCCCTTCATGACACGTACCAGGAAGTGGTTACGGACAGCAAGCGTGGGTCCACAGAGCAGGGCTCCATGGGTCGGTCTGAATATGTCATTCAGTTTCTGATACAGTGGCTAAGCTCTATTCCTTAACATGTATGCCATACATCACAAATGTAATTTGACGAATTGTCATTATGGATGGAAGTTGGCAGAAGAAAAATAATTAGCATTTTAATTATTTAATCATTTTTGTCTTTAAATAATAATTTCCTCTTACAAAAGATTTAAATTTCAAAGCAAAGTCTAAGTGAAATAAAAATGCGATTTCATCATTCGGTCTACTCCAATCTTTGCTTGACTTCTTTGCTTCACCAAGATAAAATATCAGTTTAATTTCAACTGTGTAAGGTATGAAGCCACCAAAAACTACTGTAAGAGTTTCATATCAAATGGCTGTAAAATGATGCATTCATGCTTTTTTCTACAGGACACCATATTAAATTGTGATTTTAGCGTGTGTTTCGTTCTTTGTGTGGGTACAGATGGCAAGACCTTGACAAGAAGACGGGCGTACAGCACCAACCGGACCGTGGATTACGGCTCCATGAAGAGGGTCCCCACTCCCAGTGACTCAAGCTCAGTGACGGGGAAGAACCCGGTAAGGAAAGCCAACTTTCAGGAGCTCACCAGCTGGCCCACCCCTAGCCAGGGCACCCAGTGGACAGTGGACAGTGGACAGTGGAGTCTACCAGGGCTGCCCAAACCTGTTCCTGGAGATTTATCGTCCTGTTGGTTTTCACTCCAACCCTAACAAAGCGCACCTCATTCAACAGCTGGACCAGGGCTTCCCAATCCTATACCTGGAGATCTACCGTCCTGTAGGTTTTCACTCCAACTGTAACCAAACACACCTCTACAGACAGAGATCTCATAGTGCTGCTAATTTGTAGAATCTGGTGTGCAAGCTTAGGATGTGAAATGAAAACCTACAGGACGGTAGACCTCCAGGAGTGGGGTTAGGCAGCCTGCTCGTTTGGAAGGCTGTTTTGGAGTTTAGAGGCTTTGCCCGAGAAGGCACAGTTTTGGTTTTGTGCTTTATCAGGATGACCTGAGCAGGTGACCAGTGCATTAGGGTGGCAGGAACTCAATGGTATCATCAGAAATAAAAACTTACAGGACGGTTGATCTCCAGGAACATGGCTGGGCAGCCCTGCTCTACACAAACCCATAAAAAAATTTTTTTCGTTCCAGGCTCCAGCTGAATCTGTGAATTAGAGGATGGTCTGGCATTTTGTCTGTTCTGAATCTTCCAGGAAAAGTTAATGAGGGCTATTAGTCATCCTGAAAGGGAAGCAAGCAATATAACAACAGTGAAATAATTCTGTGATCTATTACTGTAAATTATCCAACATTGTCAATTCGGAAATAATTCACATCAGGAAATTAAATGTCAGATCATGGAAAGTCTTTGAAAAAGGCAATTTCTCTCTTTTTAAAAATAGCCCATCTGTTTAAATACGGTTAACTTACAATCTATTTCTCTCCAGAGAAATCTAACAGTTTATCTGGTCAGGAAATTCTGAGTGAATCCCATGATCCTCATGAGGCCAACTGATGTGACCTTTTGTAGGGAGGTTCTGTGAGGTCTTATGTATGCACGTGTCAAATACCATTATCACAGGTCGGTGTGTTTGGAAGTTTGTAAAACTGCATTGTGATTGGTTCAATATAGCTATTTCAAGATGGCCGATAACTCGGATTACATGTACTTGTGACCAGATATGTACAGACTTATTACATGTATTTAACTCTTAAATGATATGCAAGAGCTGTAGCCAAGTCAGAGTCCTTCAGTTGGGCTCTGTCTTTAAGCACTTGCTTGAGTTTTTATTATAGATGCTTTACTTTGAAAAAGAGTAGTGCAGAATCACAACAAAAGTCTGTTCAAACTGTTAAGAGACTGTATCCAATATAACTACTTTTTACAATAGTATTTAATTACAGCGTACAAATTATACAGGGATGCGACTGCGTTGAAACTAGAGTGGATGGTATCTTATTAAACAAAAGGTGCCACCAAAATAGCAATAATCTTTAAGCTTCGTCCGGCTAACTCGGCTAATTTTATCACATCCCGAAAACCACAAGGATCGGCACACGAGGCTGATTGAGAAATAAGAGGAAAGTAATTGATGGCGAAACAGAGATGGGGGCCCACAACACTGTTAAGTGGGTGATTAAGAGAATCCCCCGTAGTCTCACTTGGGTGCAGACTGTACCGAGTCTAATGGACCTTATTAGCACTTGAGTGGCTGGCTTACGTTAACGGGCAGGAGCACAATTAGTGTAACTGTCAATAAGGAGTCTGGCCCGAGAGTCGTGAGCAGAATAAAAACACTTGCCAAAAAAAAAAAAAAAAAAAAAAACTTGTGTGGATTCTGCAGTGTGAATTCCCACCCCCCCCCCCCCCCCAGATAACCCCTTATAAATGGATGACACCCCTCATTTTCGACTGTCAGGGGGGATCTGCCATGGTACGATAGCATAGACAGACAACAGAGCAATAAAATATAGTTTTAAAATGTTTTGAAACTCACAATAAATCTCCTTGTGTCTGACTAAGAATTAATTACTTGTTTCCAAGTTAACAATGCATAGGCCCACTTATTCCAATTCAGGCTAAAGGAAAATATATTTTGGTAAGATTGTATTTGCTTATTTTTTAGAGAACATTAGAATCTTGTCTTCTGAGACTGGTAAACAAATTTTATTTATTTGTCTTTCCGAAGTATTCAGTCTCTGTTCATTCAGTATTTGTGTACTGGAAAATAATCCAGAGCAGGAACAAGTTTTAGTACTGAAAGCCATGAATGGAAAGATGTGTTGTTTTATTTTTTATATTAACAGATTGTATATTTATACATTAACATAAAATCAAGTTGTGATTTTCAGGTTAAATATTGTACTAGCTACTAGCTATGGGATTCATCATTGTTATTCCTTTATAAAAAAGCACTTTATGACAAAATGCAATAAATAGGACCCAGAGAAAATCTACAGTTGCTATCATGCATGTCTCCATCCTCCACCACCAGGGGGTTGTTCGTCTCTTTTCACCTAGCCACACGTCCCAGAATCATTTGATTAATTTCAACAATCGTCACTCATCTAAAGATAAGTTGCAGTAGGTGCAAAGTAAATTAAACCTGTCAGTATGCAAAGAAGCAGCAGGATATTGTTTTACTTTGTCATCGGTCTAAATGTTGTTTGTGGATTTGTGCTTCACTTCTGCACTCATCTGTAGTAGCGCAGTTTTTTGTTTTGTTTTGCACAATAAAATTAGTAGTATAATTAATCACATGCATGTGCTGAACTTCAAATTATTGCTGAACTTGAAGCATCTTCGGAGACATTTGAAGGATGACTGCTGAAATCCACGTTGACAGATGCTTGATATTTTCTCTGGGCCCTAGTTATAATCCAAGGCCTGTTTGTCAGTGAAAGTAAAGAATACATTGTATCTATTTTTGGTTCGGTATCATGAAATTCAAATATGAAAATATATGTTACTTTGAGTAAAGCTAGATAAAAGACTCACGGAGTTGAAAAGATTTTTTCTGGATGCATCTTTTTTTTTTGTTGCGATAGTCATCAGAGAGGGACATCAACAGGGACTGCTGTTTAATCCGAATGCTGAGACTGATCTTGGCAGCAAACCTCACCTTACCTGGGCCTCTGTGTCCGTCCTCTTTCAGTTTACGCGGGTGGGCGTGTGCAGAACCTTATCCAGAACCGGATCTCAGAAGCCATCTCATGAAGGAGGAGCTGATGCCTTGCAGCTGAATGCCAGTTTGCAGGCTGAGGCCCAGGTGACGGACATCCATTTTAGGTCATCCGTTGACAAAACCTCCACCAGCGGTTATGGGGAGCCAGGTCAGTCCACTGACCAAACTCTCGTGATGCTTTACCAAAATACTTATGGATTTGTGGAATGGTAATTCCAGTACGATGGAGCCAGCGTGGTTCCAGTTCCAATTTCATCTCAGATAATGGCTTAATTGAATTCATTGTTTAGGTTGGCAGTTGGAATCTCAAGTTATTGTAGGCCAGAAGTTATGTCAAGTTTACTTTGAGCTAGCAAAAAAAAAAAAATGTCCCTCAAGTACAAGAATTGCCCACGACCAGTTGTGTCACTTCTGTGATGTCATACAGAGGGATACACCCATCAGCTTTGCCGACCGGAAATTCCCCCGGAGCCACACCCCACTGACCTGAGCTCAGCCAATCACGGAGGGCAGACTTGCACGGCAGTGGTCACGGGACTGCTGTGCGGAAAGCCGACGAGGTGGGAGGTGCCGTTCGACCTGGAGCCCTCCAGGAAGTGGAGGGAGCAGGACGAGAGGTTGCAGGAGGATCTGTGGAACGAGACCTTCCACCACCTGGCGGCACGGTCCATCATCCATGACTTCGAGCAGATGGCGGAGAGGGAGTGCGAAATTGAGCATGGTGAGTTGGCATTCGTGTGCATGCTTGGCCCGAGTGCAATTTGTCACAGTCTTGTTTATCCGCTGTTATGAAAGGCACCCTTGGCGATCCCGTGGAAAGATCCCAGGGGGAAAAAAAGAGTTTTGTCGAATTTGTCAAGAATTTATATAAATCACCCTTTCAAGGGCTGTTGAGATAAAAATGTGCCCGGCATGCCTAATTACCATTTCTCCCTGGGGTCCATTAAAGCTGAACATTTTATTGACTTTTCAGATTTTCCGAAAATAAACACTCTAATGGTACCAGGCGCTTTGCATATTTTTTTTATTTATTCAGAGAACAGTCTCGGTTTTCAGAGGACAACGGGAGCTTCAGAGACAGCCGCAGTTGTGATGTGATTTGGCGCACAGAGATCGAACTGAGAGTGAAATGCAAAAGCCTTTTTTTCCCACAGGTTCTGGTAGGCGGTACCAGCTTTACGCCACTCACATCAGCAAAACCTGCAACATCCTCAGCAAGTATACAGCGTTCGTGCCCTTAGACCTCGAAGCCAATGAATACTTACAGACTGCCATTGAGTACACTAGGCCTGGTGAGTCACTGTTTTGTATTCACTGATTTATTTGTCTGTTTTATAAAATAGGTTATTTCTTTTAAAGAGAGAACTGGTCGATATTTCATTAGACTACACAGACCGTCCCGTGGAGACCTACGCCATTTTGTAGGCTGATGTTAGAGCTGTCCTTTTTTTTTTAAATCACCCGCCGCAGAGGAATCTAACACGTTTACAGTATGTCGATATCATTCCTAAAACCCCAAAAAAAGCTTATGTATTTTTTTTTCTTTTCATTTTATTAAAACTGAGGGGGAAAGCAGAGAGGGTTACAGATGGAGATGGGATCACAGTGCAAAAGCCCTGGCAGGAAATCAAGCCGTTGGCCACATGGGGGGGTGGGGGGGGGGCTGGCATTGGTGTTTGGGGTTAAGTCAGCTACCCTACAGGCATGTACCCCACACAGCCTCCCAGTAATTTTTAATTTGTGTTTTCGTACTCTGATGCCCAGGTCCTCATGACTAGCAGTAAATGTAAAAGAAAAAGTCCCACAGAGCAGAGGTCTGGACGTCGGTGTTTCAGGAAGGAAGGGGTCTTCGTTGGCAGCTCCCCTTTTGTGTGTTCCTCCTGGCATGTGAAGCCATGGCTTGCTTTTCCTCCAGCTGCATTACAAAAAACCACAGATGGTGGATAAAATTCATTAGCAGCAGCACATAATATGGGAGTAGTTACTTGTGTTTCATATTTAGACACATAATTAGCGGTGCTCATATGCTGCTCAAAAGAGTTACACGACTACCTTCTGCCTGATGTAGACGTTCCTGGTCAAAACACGTTTTCAGCTGGCTCTAAGCCAGGCTCCAAGGCCGTTTTTTTTTTCCTCATCCCACTACATCCTTTGCGTTTAGAATTTTATATGCTCTGGGAATTTGAAGAAGATCAGTGAAGAAGCTCAGTAAATCCCGTACGTCAGTGGTATCCAATCACGTGCCACGGAGGTGCCAAGGGTGTGCAGATTTTCACTCCAACCAATGATGACTACACCTGCTGAGGTGGGAACTAATGAGTGAAATCAGCGGGTGCAGTGATTGGTTGGAAATGGAAACCTGCGTACTCCTTGGCCCTCCATGGTACATGATTGGGCACCACTGCTCCACGTGACAGCCAATCAGAGGTGTCTTCTGTGCACTGTGTCTTTTGCCGTTGACCATGCCTGAGAGACCGTCTCGCGCCTGTCTTTCAGCAGAGACGCAGAAGCACGGCGGCCATGTTGGATCCTGCTCCAGGAGTCTGAAGCACCGGGGCTACTCCATCGGCCTGGGGCGTTCCCAGTCCGTGTGCACGTCGGACGGAGGCGAAGACCCGCCGTCTGCTAGTAAGAAGCACAAGCAACACCAACAGGGGTGGCATTAACTCAGGAGGTAGAGCGGTTGTCTGGCAACAGGAGAGTCATTGGTTCCATCCCTGTGTGTTGAAGTGTCCTAGAGCAGGTCACCTGACCCCAATTGCTCCCGACGAAGCTGGTTGGCAGCCTTGCATGGCTGCCTTTCACCGTTGGTGTGAACGGGCTCATGAGTGAGAGGCGTTCATTGTAAGGCGTTTTGTGTGCAGCAGTTGCTGGAAAATGCGCTACATAAATGCAGTCCATTTCCCGATACTGCGGGACTGCGGAGACGTGGGCAGCTGGGTTCTTATCGTAGCTGAAGGCTAAAAAAAAATGGGAGAATGAAAACACAGAGAGAACAGCGCTGGCTGAAAAGCCCGCTCCTCGTTTCCCCGGGGAGTCTTTATCGGTCACCGGTAAATGTCACGGGCCGTCTTGACCTCCCAGAGTAAGACCCCGTGACGGCGGCCGCTACCGCGCGCGTTCTGCTAAAACGAACGCTGCCGGTAAGTAGGACAACCCAGCGTGACTCCAATTACAGCCCCCGAGGCTGCAGAGTTCCCCGACGCGGGCGGGGGGGGGGGCGGTGGGCGGGGGGCGGGGGTTCCTCGCGGTCCACTGCTCCCACTGACGAGGAAAAATCAGCCCCCCACTGCTGGCTGCTGTTCTGTAAGTGGAGCGGAGATCATCCAGTGCCCTTCTGCCAGAGGCTCACTAATTGTCTCGCACTCCGGTTACCGTGTTTCACATTTTTAAAACAAATATTGTTGTACGGCTCTTTACTTTCGCTCACTCTATGTGCCGTTTGCATTATTATTATTATGAATGTTGTGGCTGTCGCCAGTAATAATAACAACAATCACAACAGCCAGAGTAGCAGCAGCAATGAAACCACAATAAAGAACAGCAATAATGACAACAACAAATATTATTATTATTATTATTATTATTATTATTATTATTGAATTATATAGTGATTATAACTGTAATAAAGGACTGCAGTGTGGAACTCTAGGGTCGGCACCAGAAGCATTCATGCTTCAGCCCAGCACCGGACACTAGCCTCGTACAGGTCCACTGCACAGAAGAACACTCCGCTTCCTAAATGGGTAACACACAAAAAACCTTGCATGTAGTCTAGGAGATGCATAATAACTATTATTATTATTAATTACATTTATATAGCACTTTTCCAAATGCTCAAAGTGCTTTGCAGTGAAGGGGAACTCACCTCACCCACCACCAATGTGTAGCAACCACCTGGGTGATGCACGGCAGCCATTTTGCGCCAGAACGCTCACCACACATTAGCGAAGGTTGAGAGGGAGATGCAACTTAAATGCATAATAACTGAAAATGCTGTCACTGACTTAATTCTATGTGCAGTGGCTTGAAATACATCAGCCAATAAAATCGTCTTTTGCATTTAGGAATTTGGCAGATTGCTATTATCCTCACACAGCTGTGACTCACACAGCTGCCATTTTACACACAATCTATTTATGCAGCCGGGTATTTACTGAAGCAGTTCAGGTTAAGTACCTTGCTCAGGGGTGCACATGGCCATGCCACACCCGCCAGCAGATCTGGCACTCCCTCTTTTTCCGCTATGCCACTCTACGCTCTAGTGGACAGTGTGAATATCACAGCAAAATAATTTGTTCTAAACTGAGTTTTTTCTTTCTTTTTTCCCGTCAGATGCTGAAGATGGATTATCTCCCTGTAGCACTCCCTCATCTGCAGGATGGGAACGAAGCAGCTCCCCTGAAGGTACGATGTCTTTTTGCTTCGCATGCTCACACCTCTTGAGAAAGGTGACAAAAAAATAATAATTTGAAGAAGTCCTTTTTAAAAAAAAGAAAACTTGATAACATTTAGTTTGGCAGAATCAGAAAGTGTTGCTTGCAAGCACCTTAGGATCTCTGTAGAACATGCAATTAGTAAAATTACAGATACATCCTGGCTCAGCATCCTTATTATGAACTTATTTGATTTTTTCTGAATCCATACCAGAATTAATGCTTTGATCATGTACCATCCCAAGGAAAGCTACCATAAAGGGCATTCAGTAGAATTTTAAAACATTTTTTGAGTCCATTCAAGTCCATTTGCAGTGCAGTCCATAGCCAGCTCTCTCAATTCCCAGCCTGCATAACTTTGCATATAAATTCCTTGATTATAAGATGCTACTTAAATACATGAAAAGTTTTGTAAAAGGAAAGTTTTTTTTTTTTTTTTAAAGTTCCCTAACTGCCAATATAGTATTTTCATGTCCTCCAAAGACCTGGCAATTCATTTTTGTCCCCTGTAGTCTCAAGAACCATATATTCTTCTATGCTGAAAACTACACAGGATAGTCAATAAAAATATTACATTACATTACATTACATTACAGGCATTTGGCAGACGCTCTTATCCAGAGCGACGTACAACAAAGTGTATAACCATAACCAGGAACAAGTATGACGAAACCCCTAGAGAGAAGTACCGGTCCAAGTACAGGGAACAACCGCATAGTTCAACTTGGACCCTGATGGTTAAACTGATTAACACTAACAACGAGAATGGCAACAACGCAATCTATGGAAAAATAAAAATAAATAAATAAAATGATTAATATTTTTTGGACATCTTTTCACAGTGACATTTTCACCCAAGAAATCTGTATTATTAAAAAAAAAAAAAAAAAAAAGATTTAATGCTTAAATTTTATTTGATTTTTTCTGCTGGGGAATTCGTAGGCTGGGAATTTTGGACGGTATGCCCCTCCCCCTCCACAGGCTATTGGTCAGGATGTGTCGTATATGTGTGGCGTTCCCGGGTGAAGGGGGACGGATAATTCACTGGTCACCGTTGTCCCTCACAGCTCCTCAGAGGACTCCCTCGGTCACCTCAGAGCACTCTCAGAGATCCACGGAGAGCACCTTCTCTGCCAGGTAGGCGCTGGAGAGGCTTGCAGACCTGTAGAGAGAGCAAAGATCTACTGTGCCAGCGGCAGCCCTGTCATCTCCAACACACATTTTCACATTTCTAACCTGTTCTGTTCCCTGTATGTGACAACTTCCTTAGCAGATGACAATTACGTTATTACGTTAACAATGACATCTATACACGCCACAGTCAGTTGAAGTCAAACAGTAACATTAACAGTAACAGTATCTATACTGCTGGCACAGAGTCAAATGTTAACCAATACAATAAAACATTTTAGCTTTAATTGCTTTTTATTGTTTAAGTAATTGAAATTGAAATTGAATTTTTTCTAGAAAAATATATTTCATGTTCTTCTCATCTCTTCCCATTCTTCTTTACCCTACTTTGAGATCACATTTCCAGGTTCACATAGGACATGCAGTTAGTTGTGTCCTTATTTACCATTATTTTAGCTTGAAATACTGTGAGTTTAACTTTTAAAGTTTATGTTCAGCACAACTTTAAAAACCGGAAATGCACATTTCGCTTGCAGAAACTATTTATGTATATATAGTTCACATAGAAACAAGGGTTATGCGTGTGTGTGTGGGAAAAGAACAGAATATCAAGCTGCAAAATCAATACCAATTCCACCAACGCGAGAAGGCTTAAAGAAAAGAAAAAAAATACTTCACACATGCTGGAGCAAACAGGAGTTGTGTTCCCTAGCGCCTTTCAAAAGCTGCCATGTACGGATTGTCTACTGAACTGGAGCTCAGTCGGATCCCAACACGTGTTGCATTTGGGGCCCCGTCTGGTTTTTATTTTATGGCAGGGAATCAGGTTTTCGGCCAGGCCGGACTGAATTATTATTTGCCATTTTTTTAAATTATAAGTCAATTCTCTGAGAGTACATGCACATAAAAATTATGACAAAATGACAACATTGCACTGCTGGAAAAAAATGACCCCGATGGGACATTTTGCTACAGTTAGTGTATTTTAACCCAAAAAGAGGACTTTTTGTTACCTGGAGGGACTGTGTTTGAGCCAAGGTAAGCTGATTTTAAAATATTATTGAGGAATATGGTTAAATGCTTAAACTACTGCATGTGCGGTTTCTCAGGTTTGAGTTATGGTGGGCCACTGGAAATAGTCTCCTTCTGATCTTTTAACTGATCCATTTATTTTCAGGTCGTGGGAAAAAAAGGACTATAACCAAGAGAAATTGTATGAGCAGTGTGCAATTGTGTTTTGTGCATATACATAACCAAGTGTTTCCAATGTTCTCATTTGTTCATATTTCTGCTGTGAACAAAAGAAAATCGGGTTTCTTTGAACATCCCTCCTTGTACATCTCTCCTATTCTCTCCTGGCACATTGTTGCGTATGATGGCGCACATACCGCCTGTGAACTGTTTAATTCAGCTCACGCCATTCACCTCTATCTCCAAACACAAAGATTTTTTTTCCCCTTCAGGGATGTAGAGTATTGTGGCCCTGTCTTTGCGTTCGGCCTCTTCTGCATAAACCCTAATGGGAGACTGCAGTGCTTTTTTGCGCTCGGTTATGTACTGAGAAAACTCTTCAGGTCTGTCGCTCGCAGGTAATGTGTCAAAGCCAATACCGCCATTGATCATATCTCAGCAAAAAAAAACAAAAAAAAAACACAATGCACAAAAAAGGCCTGAAGACTACTCCTGAAGTACAGGGCTGTAATTTCCATGAATATAAATTCAAACTTTCACAATGCAGGACATAATAAGGCCTGTGCACAGGTAGCATAATCATCCTTTCTGGTTCATTTTAACTCTCTCAGACTATTTGGTTTTTGAAATAAGAAAAAAGCTTCTTTTTTTTTTTTACTTTCCATTAATTCCTCTAAAACCACTATACTTTGGGTTCAGATAAGCTGGCACATTGATTTGTGCCTAACTCCCCTGAAAGATACGATAGCTGTTTTTCTGCCATGTATTTTTTAATATTTCTGCACCTGTGTGGATTTAAGTGCACGATTTGCAAACGAAACTCGGCGAAGAACGGATGTGCTAATGTCGCTCAAGAATGTGGTCTTTATAAGGCAACTTTTTTACATCCTTTGTCAAACAGCGAGCAATATTTTCCCTGCGTTTTTTATAGTACTGATGTATTGTACTCCTATTTGATCTCCTTCTTCCGCCCCAGACTGAGTCTGAGCAGGACGCGGCTGCTGACCCGTGCTGCACGAGGATTCATGAGCCGGTCGGCCAGCAAAGCGAGCGAGTCCATCGGAGAGAGTGACAGCGACAATACCGACTATGTTCCCCTGGTAAGAACCCCCCCTTTGCTGTATTATCAATACCGACTATGTTCCCCTGGTAAGAACACCCCCTTCGCTGTATTATCAATACCGACTATGTTCCCCTGGTAAGAACACCCCCTTTGCTGTATTATCAATACCGACTATGTTCCCCTGGTAAGAACCCCCCCTTTGCTGTATTATCAATACCGACTATGTTCCCCTGGTAAGAACACCCCCTTTGCTGTATTATCAATACCGACTATGTTCCCCTGGTAAGAACACCCCCTTTGCTGTATTATCAATACCGACTATGTTCCCCTGGTAAGAACACCCCCTTTGCTGTATTATCAATACCGACTATGTTCCCCTGGTAAGAACACCCCCTTTGCTGTATTATCAATACCGACTATGTTCCCCTGGTAAGAACACCCCCTTTGCTGTATTATCAATACCGACTATGTTCCCCTGGTAAGAACACCCCCTTCGCTGTATTATCAATACCGACTATGTTCCCCTGGTAAGAACACCCCCTTTGCTGTATTATCAATACCGACTATGTTCCCCTGGTAAGAACACCCCCTTCGCAGTATTGTGGCCACACTCTATGTGTGTGTGTTTGAAAATGTTCCATATGGTTATTTAAATGCTGTAGATATATTTTTATCAAAATCTTTTCTTGTAGCTTTTCGTAGGGTCAGTGTATTCACGCAGAGGCATGCTGCTAAGCTCGCCTCAAACTGAAAACCATGCTTGGAGTATGAAAGGCAAATGTATAAAAATGCTACAAAAAAGAATTCATGGTCAGATTTAAGTGATCATAATAATTTGGATTTAAGTAAATTTTATGAATACCTCTTTAGAAATCTCGTCGAAATAGACAGTGTTACACACAACCTTTTGGAACTTTGTTTGTGCCTGCGAAACAACCTGTGGACAATTTTGAGCAATCAGCTTGCTAATTTAATGAGGGTGAGCATTTTATTGCATTTCAAGGACTCTTCCTGGGTTTTGCCCTTTATTTATAATTCATTTATATTCAAAGTAGCACTTAGCGGAATTAATGGAAACAGAATGCAATATACCCGGAAATAGTTATCTATATTGTAGCTAGGTAATTGCAATAATGTCTCTCTAATTACCCTATCGTTAATAGTTTTATTTATGTCTTTTTAATTCTTTTTAAGTCTGCCTTTTTAATTTGTCGTAGGGAATGGAAAAATCCTCTGTTTGTCGTCCTGCATGCATACCAACTATGCGTGTAAAGACTATGCAATGCTATACAGAGCCATAGTGCATTAATTATCAGAAATGATTTGTTTTTGGTAGGTATCTTTGCAGTTAGCCTGCGGGGCCTTTGCCCTGAACAGTGCCCTGTGCGAAGCCATCAATGTTCCCATGGAGAAGCTCAAGTGGACCTCCCCCTTCACCAGTCACAGGGTGAGCCTCGCCCATGGGTCCCACTCCAGCACGCACAAGGCGGAGGGTCAGGAGCCCGACGGGACGGCCAGGTCTCTGTTCGGGACTCCCCTGAAGGAGGGACAGGGCGTCGCCCTGAACCCCACCGTGCCGTCCAGGTGTCCCAAATCAGGGGACGAGCCCGCGACCCTGCCGGCCCCATTTCACAGCTGCCCCATCGAGCCCCCGCGCTCGCCCGCCAGCTCGGTGACTGACAGTGGGCGGGGCTCCGAGTCGGAGGCCGCGGAGACTCCGCCCACCCTGCCCAGCCCGGTGGGGTTCCAGGGGCCCGAGGGGATGGTGTGGGCCACGGCGGTGGCCCTGGCCTGGCTGGAGCACAGCTCGGCGGACTACTTCATCGAGTGGGAGCTGATCGCCGCCAAGGCCAGCGGCTGGCTCAGCGCCCAGCCGATCCCGGAGGGCCGCGACCTGGCCGCGGTCAAGACCGCCGCCAACCAGCTCTTCGTCATCCTCAGACACTGGGACGAGAACCTGCAGCTCAACATGCTGTGCTACAACCCCGGCAGCGTCTGAGCGAACGCTCGGACGTCCTGGGAAGGCTCTGTCTGTCCTTCCACGGTTTCCAACTGCTGGTTTTGAACGATGGAAGCACACATCTGGATCGCGGAGGAGCTGGCTGGTGGAACGTATGCTGAAAACAGGGAGACTGCCGCACACTACCAAGCTTCGATGCAATAGATAGAATATCTTTATTTTTTTGGTTTTAAGCCAAACCAACGTACAAAACAATAAAGATATTCTATGCATTGAAGCTTGAGAGTTTGGCAGTCTCCAACTGTTACCAACTGTTGTTTTAAGATATAGTTGTTGGGGGGGGGGGTGTCCTAAGAGGGACCATATGGTGTACAGTGTTAGCCTTGATTTATGTAGAGCTGAAGGCACTTCTGCATGTTGGGATGCTGATATTAGACTGCTGTATTGACGTGAAAAAAAACAACAACAACAACTGCTTTGGTCTGATTCTGAATTCTGCAGTTTCAAAGACTCAAATGTGAATTCTCTAAGGAATGTAGGCCTACATCCTGTGAAAATGATACAGGGACCTGAAGGGTTTTTAATTTGAAAGAAGAACAGATTTCACGCCCTGTATGATTGTTCAGTCTGATCTCTGTGACTCACTAGCAAAACCTGCAATAACAGCAAACCAGTATCACCACAGAGGCTTTACGTGCTCGGGGGCTAAAGTTGAAAACAAGTTTGATGGATAATTCTGGTGGTGAGGGTCGTAGCCCGATGTAAAACAGATTGTTTTTGGAGGTCACTTCGGGAGGTCACAGAGGTCAAACCATAGCATTCTGCACCCATTGCTTCCAGTCCTATTCTAACCTTTCCACATTAAACAGAGGATTCCTATGTCCATAGCTGCACCTTGTTCAATGGAAAAAAAAAAAAATAGAATTGGATGAACAAACTCACATTACACCTGAGCCTCCTGCATTATTTAACTGTACATAATCATAGTCCAAGTCTGACAAGGCCTTTGTGCCAACATAAGGGTATGTACAGATAACTGTTACAAACGAGGTTCATATTTTCTTTCATGGTGGTAGTGTTTGAACTGACATCGCATCCCCTTCCTTTACAAGTGATATTTTGAGTTGTTGTTTGTGACTAAGATTTCTTTAACCGCAAGTGCCTGTGTATGCCTTGTTAGTGTTAAATAGGACCCAAGGACTCCAGGGCTGTCCTGCGATGTCTTGAAAATGTATATATTACACCGGTGTAGAGCGACTGTTATATTCTGTGACATAGTCTTTTCTCAGTAGCAGTACTTTCTTTGAAAATGGTGGACTTGGTTTTTTGATGTTTTGGCACTGTACAAAATGATTTCTTGGTCAATTACATCAGTATTGAATGTATGAAAGTTTCTAAAAAAAAAAAACTATTTTAATCTGCATTGAGAAAGCTTTATGTTAATATGAGTACAGGTTGTATCAAAGACAAAGGAAGAATTAGTTTGACATAATCTGTTCATGGACATGTCAGTAGCTCTGAAAATAACAATCAATCACATCGGGGATCTGGCAGATGACAGAGAAACAGAGATGACAGTGATTTAGTGTAGCAGCGGGTAGGCAGTCTTATGTCTGTTTAATTTGGGGATGATTAAAGATGTAGATTCAAAGGTTTGTCATTTACCAAAGGCCCCCTTTTATCAGCAAGGGACCATCCAGTAAATATTATGTTTGTATGAAGTGCATTATGAGAAATCTACCGAGGGAATATTACACTTTATGCACACCGTTTTAAATTACTCTGTCGCACCAGTCTGTCTCTCTGTTCTTCAGAAACCTCTCAAGCAGGTAGTGTCTGTGTTTGCTCTGTGCTTCACGCATAAATTGAACCTCCAGTTTAGCATTTCAATGGTGTCACTGAAGTGTTTGCGTATTTTGTGAAGGGTGCCGGTGGTGTTGTTCTCAAAAATCTCCAAGACCAATAATGTGACTGTTGTTGCATGTAATAAAGTCTCACCGTGATGCAAGTCTCATAAAGCACCCTCATGCACACAGTTTTGTTTGGTATGCAAATCAAGCCAATCAAGTGTTTAGATGTGAAACAAACACAAAAATATTGAGGACTACGGGAAACGTGTCCAACAGCAACAGTCGACCCACTGCTATGGGCGGGCCTTATAAGACCCCTCAGAATGCTGTTAAACCCCCCCCCCCCCCATGAGGACACGTTCAATAAACCCGATACCAGTTTGGTTGGTCAGTGCTGCACGAATACAAATATTTGTTTATAAAAAAATATGCAAATAACTTAAATGTGCCCCCCCCCTCCCCTTGACATTTTGACATTTGCTGCCCCCAACACTGAGTCACAGCTGACTGAGTATAAGTGACAAAGTCAGCCATGATAGTGAATTGACTTGTTAACTTATCGTATTTGACACGAAAATTGACTATTTAAGAAAAGACTAGTGATTGGCTAGCTGATAGTTATTAACTATGGACCTATAATGTCTTTTGAACCATTGTGTCTTATATCTCATTTAAACTAGCACAACAAATTGCATGGTCACTCTATATGTGCATACAGTGCCCTCAAAAAGTATGGAATGGTAAAATGAAATTTGTTGGGGTTTTTTCGCTACATAATTAAGGCATTTGGCTGTTTCTGTAAAACGATAAAACATATATGCATGTAAATAACATAAAATAAAAGCTGATTGTCTGTATTTTGTCTCGTTCATCTTTTGAACTGAAATTCAAATGTCTTAGCTATATAGCAAAAAAAGTTAAAATTATCTTACTTTTTGAGGTCACTGTATCTACCGGTATACAGTATATGCAACATTGAAAAGTTAGTGTTACCATCTTGAAAACGTTTTATCTTTTAATTTTTAAAAAATCATGCAGATAATTTATTTCTAAGACTGAGCCCTGTCACACCCAGTATAAACCAGACCCCCTTGCATATATATGAAATTGACAGCATTTCTAGTACTGTCCATTAAGATCATGTGATCACACACATCTCTTAGGTTCTCTAATGCAGCTTATGGTTCAGTTCAGTTCTAAGGCAGTATTTAGCCTGATCAAAATGGTGGCCCAAAGGTAGTTCTTATTACAGCCAGCAGATGCTGCACCATGCTTCCAAACCCAAAATCGGAACAACTTGTTGGCGGTGCGTTGCCGTCCAAGGCTGAGCAACACCCAGCCTCACGCATAAACCACCGGCACCACTGCAGCAGCAGCGTCGATCAGCTGACAGGGTGCCTTACGCCGCGAAAAAAAAAAAAAAAGATAAACAGAAGAGGCCCGCTCACGGCCGTGATTTTTTTCATAGGGAAGAGGTGTAAAAATTCCCCCAGGCGGCGTCACGGACGCCTGCTCCCTTCCAGAAACGAGTAGCTGGCGGACCTGTCACGGCGTGCGTGAGATTTAACGCGGCTCGAGCCGAGACCCGACGCTTTTGCGATCAAAGGCTCCCCCGCTCTGGGTAATGAGGTAATTCTGAGGGGCGCTGCGGAACGGCTGGAGCAGCACCGCTGCAGAGAACGCTTAACCACCCCTTTTTTTTGCCTTTTGAAGTTTGAAGGCTCCCGACTGCGCTGCGCTTGTCCAAACCCGCGATGATTCTTACGGTCCTCGTCGCCACGCCCCGGCTTCGCCCGAGACAGGTCGCCCCCTTTTCTGGCAGTCGCTCTGAGGAGCTGTCACCGAATTGAACGAAAACAGCTCTTGCCCCTCCCCCTCCGCCCAAAGAGAGGTGAAGGCCGTGGCTTTGAATTACGGGGAGGTGATTACACTGATCTCCGGTGGCCGCCGCTCTACAAAAGCAATCGCTCGCTCCAGCACCTGGTGCCCAATGCCTGACAGATTTTATTTATTTATTTATTTATTTATTTATTTTTTGTGAACTGTGTCTGATTTGTTGCTCCTCTTAATGGAAATGACTACAAAGGTGTTGAAAGGCACTGCGAAGACTTCAATATGTAAAGAATATATTTGGAGCCTTTTGTGTGTGTGTGTGTGCGTGTGCGTGGACATGTATTACTATATTTGTGAGAACCAAATGTCCCCACAAGGATAGAAAGATGAGGAAAATTATGCAAGGTGGGGACCTTTTGCTGGTCCCCACAAGTTCAAGAGGCTGTTTTAGGGTTAGGACTTAACGAAAAAATCACAGAGAGAACTGGCACGCAAAAACAGCACAGGAACAATAGCAACCTACTTGCGGCCTTTGAATACCGCACAATTAAAATGTCTTTGAAAATAATAATAATGTAAAATCTAAATTGTGTGTCCCACCCGTGGCTGTGGCCCTAAATGCCCGCGTGCGGCGTGTGCGCCAGCAGCCGGCTCTGCAGGAGTCATTATCTCTGCCTCCCCAGCCCTACCTGCCGCAGAGCACCTCTGTGTCTCTGTTTTACAAACCGGGGAACTGAGAACGTAACAGACGATATCTGGAGCAAGACTAATAGCACTACCCCTGGGACACGGAAGAAACTGTTCTTTTTTTTTTTTTTTTGGGCTTGTAGAAAAATGCTCCATCATGTTGTATTTTGTTTATATAACCCTCTCTTATTCATCACTTACTGTAGCCACTATAGATTATGTTACCTATTAAATTGCACGGTTTTTTTCACAGATGCACAGATTGCACAGATGGCTATCTCAGTATCTGAACCATGTTATGTACAGCTACCCAAGCCTTCTGAGATCAGATGAAGTTTAATCAAAAAGCAGCAAAAATAGGCTAGTTTAGACTAAACGTAATGGTCTTTATGATAGAAAAATATCCTAGCTTTTACTCCCCGGCAACCAAATGCTGTTTTTATCCAATAATTACACACGTGGGTCTGTTTAAATGTACCCTCTTAAGTAAAATTGGCCAGTTCTCTGGAAAGGTTTTAATATTTTTCTGTATTTACAAGTGAGAGGTAATTGATGGTTTTCAAATGTAATTGATGGTTGTAGCTAACTGAATGTAAATTGTTCTAGAGAAAACAAGTCAATATTTGAAAAACAGAAAAATATATTGACATTTTGTAAGTACAAATAAGCTGTTCTTGCATTTGAAATTTTGAGTACAGCTGAATGTTCTCACATTAGCACACTCACCCATTAGCCACTGTCAATGCTCCATACTACAAAATTCACAACATGCTACAGGAGAGCTCGAGTCAATCTCTCACTAACAAGCAACAGCCTGTTGGTGCCTAGTATACAGTAGCTAGAGGGCACCTGAGGCACTCTGGGTAATTTAAACCCACACTATGCCAGCAGGACTAAGCCAGTGTGTCCTACGTCTGATACTCTTATCACAGTTGACTCAGCAACATTGTACGGATGCCAGCTAGTGAGATTTAACCCTTTGAACATTCACGGCGTGAGATCACAAATATGTGATTAGAATGTTCTTAGCGGAACGTTCTAGTGCTGATGTCACAATCACTACTGGCAACTGCAAGCAATGGAGCTCCAGAACACTGACTGTTGATTGAGTTTTGAAAAAACATTCCAAAAAATCCTACTCTTCAAAGGGTTAGGCTGGCTTAGCTGGTGAGTGTCTTCACCAGCTAGGCACTTCATGAGTCCATTATCGTCACCCTGAACCACCTTAAATGCCTTTATAAGTGCTTTCACACAGTTCAGGCCTACCTGTTCCTAGAGATCTACCGTCCTGACGGTTTTTACTTCAACCCTAACAAAACACACCTCATTCACCAGCTAGAGATCCCATTGAGCTGCTAATTAGTAGAATCAGGTGTGCCAAATTAGGGTTGAAATGAAAGCTTGCACCTGAGAAAACCTGAGAATCTCCAAGAACACGATTGGGCTGTTACTGTTTTATGTAAGTCCTGCTATTTCATGTAAAGAATATGAAGATGATTTGCCTTTAATGTCAAAGATTATGAGTTCTTTTGACCCTCATTTAGTTTTTCCTGAAGGCATTAACAGTGTTTCATTATAAACTTTATATTGAAAATTACTGTGAAACTAATTTACAGTCACTGCTATAAAGCTGTCATCGAATCATATAAATCCCTCATTCCTTGAAAAATGTTTTTCACAGCTTTTAAATGAGGCTTTTATCTCTATGAAGTTCTTTGTAATTTCTTTTATGACATCCAAAAATTTTCAGGAACATTTCCCAAGGCATCCACTACACCCACCAGAGGACTTTTTGAAGGAGAAGATCAGATGTAAAAAAACAAACTTGTCTCTCTTTTTCACAAAGCATTGTCTTTAGGCAGATTTTATCAGCAGTCTGGTCAGTCCAATGAAAGCATGCCTATGGCGGGGGGGGGGGGGGGGGGGGGGGTGTGGCACAGGGAGGGGAGGGAAAACATTGGAATAGACAAGAACAACAGGACACTTCACAAAACTTTTTTTAAATTTATATTTTCTTCATCTTTTGAAATGACCAAACTGATATAAGCCATGGATACAAATGTACACATAAATAATGTGTAGTCGTGTTGAGTGCTTTTGCTGAATGTGAATCTGATGTTCTTCAGAGTATTAGAGTTCAGGCAACACTGTTTAGGGTGCAAAAATGGCCACTTCTAACAACTGAAATTCAGTTGTTGTTGTTTTTTGTTTGTATGTTCGTTCGTTTGTATTTGTGTGTGTGTGTGTGTGTGTGTGTGTGTGTGTGTATGTGTCTTAATTAGATTTTGGAATGTTAGCCCTGCATAAAAACCGATTGGCCCGGTTGCTACGGCAACGGTCTTAGGGGAAAAAAAAAACGCTGGAAACGTTGGGTCCTCGGCTGCCGCCTCGCTCGCTGAGACGCGTTAGACAGCGCTCGAGAGAGAATCGCATCAGTCATAAATGTTTCAGGTGGTGTTGAAATGCAGAGCGGGGCGTTTGAGAGGGTGAGAGGTTCGGCACGGAGTACGACTGAAAGAGACTGAGAAGCTCCATCAGGATGCCGTGTGAAATGTGATCAAAAGACTGTGAAAAGACCCACCTGCGCCAGCCTCAGTCAATGGCATTTCAAACATTTTTCTTCCCCTCTCAAAGGTAGGAAGTCTGAAAGAGGCATAGTGCTGAGCCCATTGAAGACAACTGATAGTAATAAGGGCCAATACCTAATGGTAACACTTAGAGAAGAGCTGATGTGATCCCCCAACACACAAACACACACACGCATACGCACACACACACACACACTCACGCGCACACACGCATGCAAGCACAAAAATACACACACACACACAAACACACACATGCACATACGCACACACACACACACACACACACACACACACATGCACAAACACACATGCACACACTCACGCGCACACATGCATGCAAGCACAAAAATACACACACACACAAACACACACATGCACATACGCACACACACACACGCACACACACACATGCACAAACATACATGCACACACACACATGCACACACACACACACACACATACGCACACACACACACACACACACACACGCATGCACACACCCAGACAGACACACACACACACACACACACACACACAGCAATTATAATTCAATATAGAACCCAAGGCAGGCACAGTGACTGAGAGTTTGCTCCATATCCCCCCGGCTCCATGCTTCAGAACCTCTCCGCTGCTCTCGTCGTCGAGCGGGACCAGAGGGCGCCGGCCTGGAAGGCCGCCAGAGAGGCAGCTGGAGGGGAACTTCAAAGGCACGCTCTCCGACACCCCCTGCCCCACCCAAAAAAAAAAAAAAATCCGGGTAAGCCTGCACTGGCTGAGTGAATTCAGCCATTTTCAGCCTGTGGAGCCATGGGACAGCTCTCATTGAACGGTGCCTGAGAGGAGGGCAGAGTCACTGCACTGAATCATTACCCCGCTACTGGATCTGCAGAACCAGGCAAGGGCCTAATATATGGGGAGGATAGAGGGGGTTACAATTCCCCAAATATTAATAAACAGGCTAAATACCCCCCCCCCCCCCCCCCCCAATAATATAGCTTAATGTTGAGAAAACTATCATATAATAAAGGGGGATTTACCGGGGGTTCAGAAACAAGAGAAAATTGCAAAATAGACCAGAACATTTAAGCAGGGAATATTTACTATACTCCACCACAGGCTCAGGCTGCTGTTGTTAATATTTATTATGAGCCCATCATCATGTCATTACAGTAAGTTATCATTTAATGTGGTACACCGCAACTGCCGTTGGCAAGCTTTGAGTAAATTGAGAAGCATACTATATATATACTCTGCAAACTGATCTGACACATCTGCTAATGAACACGTGCGTGTGCATGAAAGAACGACTGTTGCCAAGGTCTTTATAGCGAGCCTAATCATGTGAATGTTCACTGCAGCTCAGTTTTTCAGTGCCAGTTTCAGATAGTAGCAGTCAAGCATGATTTGGCTGGGGAGGGGGGTTGTGGGGGCTGGGGGTGGGCAGATAGAATCTTCAATTTCAAGTCATTATTTTCAGATCTCCGCAGAGATGAGGAGACATAATGACGGAATGAGAAACGTTAGCTTTTCATCTCGAGCCTCTGGTGGTTCAACCTTGCAGGTATCTATGGCAACCAAAAAAAAGTTGCTGAAAAGACACTGGGTCCCCAGAGCAGGCAGCAGATACAAAAACACTACATGAAATAGAAGCACGCCAAGCAGAAAATAGCCCGTTTTCTACTCTGCTATTTAAATAATATGGGCTGAAAGGTATAGTGGTTCGATCTGTGGCAAGAAAAACAAAGATCTTTTCATTAAATCCATGACCACAGCTCGTGAAAAAAGCTGAAATGTACAATAGAAATATTGTAAATGTAAAAAAAAAGTGGGATAAAATAGCTAACTTATTATATGACTTATTGTCAAGACAAACTGGTAAGGGTGATTTGTGAAAAGACTTAAACATAAATATTCACACAACACAAAATTGTAACATCGCATATTGAAATTTCCAATGAGTACATTTAGTTTATTTACATTGTCACTAAGATGACAAACAAAGTAGTATATTAACCCCAATACCTCATTCCTGTGCAGCTAATTTTGTATCACTGTTCTAATTGCGTTTATGAACAGGTATGCCAGACCCTGAGAGTCACCTCTTTAAGCATTTCTGTTATTCCAGGTCCTGTATATGCTTGGTTAGAGGGGCAACTATTTAAACCAGATTCTGAACTGGCACTCCAGCTCTCCTCCAGCACTAGGCCCCCTGTGTGCTCTATACAACATTTTCTCTATCAGTCTACAGTTGATCTTTGGATAGTTTGGCACAAAATGGCGGCTGCTTTGAGGAAAATTTTGTCCGGTATTTGGCAGGGGCTTCCTTCGATTACATAATGAACTTAGGAAAGATTACCTCTCGGGTTTGTTTCTTGGCTCTAAATTTGACCCCGTTCCCTTCTTGTTAGCCTTTTACTAATTTATTGGATTCAGCTGGGAACAAGTCCTGTACACACAGCTCATGTTTGCATACAAGGGATTAAGAATTCTACAGAAGCTGTTTCATAACCACATTTATTTGAATTAGCAACACAACAATTCTCACACAGAGCGTCTTGAACCGCACACCCCCACCAGTGTTAAAATGATCGTGCAGAGGATGCTATCTTCTGTTTCCAGGAAAGAAAGTGACTATAGTTACTGCTAGCTTGCTGGAAAAGCTCAAGATGGATAAACTTTGCAAACAACACAGATCCATTAGTGGGTGTGAAAGGTCCTGCTTTCCCCCTGTTCTACATTTCCAGTAAAATAAAATAAAATAAAATAAATAGATAAATAAAATACGCCTACGGATAACCCTCTCATAACATAGTTATAAATACACTCAGCTGTAGGCAGGGGCCTTGTTAATGTGATCTGTAAAGCTAAGGTAATTATAATGTGTTTAACTCATCCTGTTATAGTGCCTGCACAGGCTGGATGGGGGAAGATGTCACATATTTCATATACAAATCCCTATTTAATGTGTATTTGGGCAAATCCTAGTTTGAGTATTAATCCACCTTTGTTTGTTTGAGGAGGGAATGTGTGGACAAGGCTCTTTTTACACTGAGTGATTCATATGAAGATTTAAAACCTTTTTGGAAAAAACGCAACAGTGTGGTCAATATTTGTAACTGAGACACCCACTGGCCATCCCTATGTTGGTTCACTGCAACAACCTCCATATGCCTCAAATCGAATGACAAATATTTTGGTAAAGGTCATTAGGCATCCTATGTCTAGCAGTCATTCTCTGTGTTAGGGCCGCAGTTCTGAAAGCAATTTGAGAATAAAGCACTGAATGCAATCTTTATGAATCTGCATTGAAATTGTGTCTGTATATTTAGCCCTTTGGGATAAATATTGTAGTGTCATACTCAGCTCTGGTGAGTCAATGGATGGATAGATGGATGTTAAAAACGTGCAGTTATGACACACTGTTTTGTGCATTAAACAGATGCTTAGCAAAGCCCTATAAAATGAAATATATTCAGGGCTTTCATCTATCTGAGCATTTGTATTTATATTAATGTTGAGTTAGACGCTAAAGAACGCAAAACGACCTCCATCTGTAGTAACAATTTTAAGCCTAACCTTATTATTTGTGAACATGAAATAATAAAAGCAAAATTTTCTTCTTTTATAGCCCCTTTCTCCTTCCTCTCTCGTTCCAAACATCTGCGGGATCTCTCAGCTGTGAAATCACCCAGCATGCCGAGCAGGCCGAGCAGGCTGGGGCGGTCGGCATTCATTTCCTCCAGGGTGGCATATCGATGCTATCGCTTTAATAGCTTGGAGTCAGTCCAGCTCCGCATAGGTCAGCCAGTGCATTTCGACTGTGGCCTTCCTCTGAGTCGTGGTACGTCCTTTTTTGCAAAAATTAACAAACACACGCACAGGCACGCAAGCACACATACACACACACACACACACACACACACACACACATATGCACACGCACACGCAAGCACACGCACACACACACACACACACACAAAAGCATAAACATGCACACATGCACACACACACGCACACACACACACAAGCACACATACACACATACGCAAGCACACACACAAACACACACACACACATACACACACACAAATGCATTATTTACAGCCATCAGGAAAGAGTTAAAACAACTAATTTACCTGGCTTTGGTTCTTATTCTTCATTTACCAGCTGCCTTCCCTACCGTTTTGTCATTTATGCAAACATAACTGTCTTTACCATAAACATCTATTTCACAAGCGGCTTAGCCTGACCAATGGCTTGGAAACACAAAGCTGATTCCGATCTGCAGCAAGAGGGGGATTTTTCTATTCGCAAGAGCCTTCGACGAGAGCTTCCTTTTTGAGAGACGAAAAGGAGCTCTCTGTTCAATTATGCAGGGGATGGAGCCTGAAACATGAGTGTGTGCTGGAACCTAATGCATTATGGGTTAGAATATGACACCATATTAAAATACCTGACAACCACATAGAAAGAAAAATGTTCTGTGTTAAATTACCCCTTACGGAGTAGACCTGAGCCCTACCGGACTCGTACAAACTTGGTTAAGAGTTGATTTGACATTGAAAATGTTTCCCTTTATGGAGTAACTTCTCAGTACCGTAGTTAACAAGCTAGTCGATGGGAAAAATAATCTAGGAGGCTACTGTGATCAATTAATGCAAATGTCCTGTGACAGCGGGTGCTACAATTATTGTGATAACTAGTGCAGAATCAGCTCGGTTTTTGTTTTTACTAATAAATTATACATAAAAATGTTACAAAATGAAATACTGTATATTAAAATACAACATTGAGCCCATTGATACGAGCTAGTTATAAGAGACAGGAGCTTGCACCCCATACTTGTTTGAAAGTCTTAACTTATTGTAACCGAAATGCTATGTTTGGGCATGAAACAATCTGATACTGTACACATGTATCATACTGTATAGCTAAGAAAAGTTTGATATACTGAAGCTATCCTGAACTGAAAAATGAACTGAAAATATAATTCCTTCACATGTGTACAGCAAACTGTTTAGGTCTTTTTGAGGTTGTCTTATATATTCAATGTTTTTGTTTTGTATGCATTAACATGTGCCTGGCATTAGTCTACAGTTTAAAGTTGTTGCTAAATATAGGTGGCCTAATTTGTGGGCCAAGACAATAGAAATGAATTAAGTATCAGCATGAAAAAGAAGCCATTAATACTTAATGTGCAAGTTAATTGTCTGTATTAATAAATGATTAGGACTTTCATATGGACAAGCTAGCAGTGGAATTAGTAATATGCAGTCTGTGTAGATGTAATCACTGCACTCAGGTAACAGAATGGGCAGTGCACACTAATATGTTAGGATATACCTTTGGACACTCTTGTAAATCAATATCAGACATATTGCCTATACAACCTACTGACCTAGAGAACAAGCCTGACATAGCTTTCTATTCATTTTCCCTCCCTTTTTAATGTATTTGTCCTTTTTTAATTGGGAAAATAATTCTCTGTGGAAAAAAAGAATGTTTTTATGTACATGGACAATCATAAAGGTTATTTCTCAATTTAATCAATTTTTAATCTATTACTCTATCTTCTATACAATTACTTTTATACTTTTTACTATTTTATATGCATGAGAGGCTATATTTGTCCAACTACAGAAAGATATTATCAATAGAATACTGGTGTATGTAAACAAATGAGACAGTACATCTGACATTGGATATTAAAAAAATAGGATATAAACTGGTTCTCAAGAGAGAATAGGGAAGGGAACCATTATAGAATAGCCTCATTTTTTCTTGTATGTTCATTTCTAACTGATTATCCTCATCAATTTAACTGAGAACCAGCTCACATCAGTAACAACTTGTTGATATGACTGTGAAATATCATTACTATCTGGGTTCATTGATACGTTTTCTCAATTAGAAAAAATAAGCAGTTCTGTTATTCTTATTCTCTGTTATTCCTAACTTATATATGAATTATACATATGTTCACAAAAATCAGGGACATTATTTGAAATAAAATGTGTTTTCATAATTCATCATTTTTCCTTGCTGTGCAATTGTACTATTGTACTTCATTATATAGTATCTGAAGTTAGTTTTGTCAGGGTAATATTTATGTCTGTATTCAAACCTCACAGCTCTTACAGTAAATTATATCTCTCCTCACAGACTACGTAAGTTGAGTGCCCTTATGATTTCAAGGTCTCTAATCACATCGGTGACTTCTGTATAACCCCAAACTTCATATTGCTTTTGGAAAGACTTATTAGCAGTTAATAATTGCCTCTTAACCTTCAAAGCTGAGGCAGACTCTCAACTGACATCAGTATCAGAGGGTTAAGAACAAAAACTGTGTTTCAGCTGAACTCACAGACAGCAGTTACTGTAAGCCTTTGACACAGTCTGTTGGGTTTGCAACTGATGTGAATGTGAGACCTCCTTCTCAGTGGAAATATAATAGAGTTGAGTGAAAAAATGGATAAAATTCACCTGTGCGTAGTTTACTTAAAGTTATACTATGCAGGATTTTTATCTGTGAAGGGGATGCCTCCTTCTCAGTGGAAACATAACAGAGTTGAGTGAAGATGGATAGGATTCACCTGTGTGTACTTAAAGGTATACTATGGAGGATTTTTACCTTGAAAATATAATAAAGTAACCACTCTAAAGCATATCTATGATGCACTGGCAACCTGTTTTACACCCTTTTGCCAAATTTGTGTACCTTTTACCTGTAATTGTTATTGTAAAATGTGTTCAGGGCGTTTGGGTGGGGCACTCTTTTCTGTGTGGGGAGGGATGGGTGTGGCTGCAGAACCTGTGCTGTAGTTTGGAATCAGATTTCAGTGGAGTGTTTGTTGCTAGCTAGCTAGTTAGCAAAAAGGGCCAGATACAGCTAGCTAGCGAAAAGGTCCAGATACACCTAGCTAGCGAAAAGGTCCAGATACAGCTAGCTAGTGAAAAGGTCCAGATACACCTAGCTAGTGAAAAGGTCCAGATACAGCTAGCTAGCGAAAAGGTCCAGATACAGCTAGCTAGCGAAAAGGTCCAGATACAGCTAGCTAGTGAAAAGGTCCAGATACAGCGAAGCAAAAAGACAAGCCGACAGGACTCGTTACAGAACTAGAGTTAACCTTGGAATTGCTTTTTCTTGGTAGTGTCAGCTGAAGTTCACCAAGAGCATTAAAAGCGGCACACAGTTGGCTTGTTTTCTGTTGGACCTGTAAGCAAAGTTATCAGCAGTGTGACCCGGCAACAATAAGGACTTTTGTGAGGGTCTGAAATTTGAAAGTTTCAAATTCAAAGTTCCAATGAAAAAAACCACTATTACGTTCAACATAACGAGATCCATTAAGCTATAATTGATTCTGACTTACAATTGTCGCTCACGGTTACTCATTTCGCAGTACTAACGTTTCCTCTAGCTATCCAGCGAGCTCCGTTAGGTGGGGTAACTTACTCGGTGATTGGGTGGGGTTGAAGACGGAAGAGGAGACTTCATTGATTGTAAATGCAGGCTTAGAAATCCTGCATAGTATGCCTTTAAAAAATAAATCCTGCATAGTATGCCTTTTATGCCTTTTTAGCACAGGTTGATATCACTGAGCACTGATCTGGGTTTTCAAATTTTTCAGATCCAGGGACCTCCACCCAGGCTCAAAGACCTCCAGGGGACCCCCATCATAAGGGTTATGTTTAAAAAATAAACTTTAAACAGGTTAAAGTTTTATATTTAAAAATATAAATCTGATCAAATTAAATCTGGCCAGAGACCCTCTACAGTACCTTCCAGAACCCCCAGGGGTCTGTACACCCCCTGTTGAATGCCTAGGCCATTGAGGATGGTGACAGTCCCCCCCCCCCAACCCCCCCAACCCCCCCAACCCCCCCAGCAGTCACCTGACATTAACTGTTTTTCAGAAGCTAGTGGGGTGGTTCACCACTGCCTCCAGAATACCTCAGTGTGAACTGTGGTGTTGAATTCTGAGCAGGAGCACGTTGCAAAACCGACATCTTCATCACTCAGAGTTCGCTGGATGTAAATGAAGCATTCGCTGCACAGTGTCAGAGGTCTCATTGCATTGCGATGGCTGTAATGCAATCTTAGCCCAAGAGCCTCAGAAGATTTGCATCATCACAAAATGGATGATGCCGTTTTTAGTGCAATAAGGGCAATCACGAAGATACGTCCTGACAGCACTAACCTAATTATACGCAAACAGAACAATGAGGATCCAGAGTACAGGAACCAAACAGGAAGCTATTTTTGTTATTGAAGACTTTCATAATATCATACTGTACAATGTTCAGGGAATAATATAAACCAGGGAAAATTACTTGCTGTGGGAAAATATAAAAAAACAATAACAACAACAACAACATGTATTTTATATATTTTAATTTAGATATTTTTTTATATGTTCCCAAGGCAACCAGAGCCTTTAGGCAAGCTGGGAAGCATTCAGAGATAAGAACTTTTTAAGCTCTTGAGGTTCAGTGAAAAAGCTTCTCCTCTCCCGTTAAAAATAGAGTTCCTTTGAATTACGCATTATTTTTAATTGAATACGTGTTGGATTTTTTTTTAAAAAGGTTCTTTTATTTTGAATTTACAAAGTATTGCTTTGCTTTAACCCCATTGTGTCCTGGTGATATAATGTTGGGTAGAATGTGTTATGGTGCCTTTGATGAATGTTTGTCATTTTTCTATGTCAGGAAGCATTCATTTCAAGGATTTTAGTCTACTTAGACTCAATAATTCCATAAGTCCATTCCAGAACTAAATGAGTGTTTGCTTACAACCTGCTTTCAGAAGATATGAGAAAGCAGTCGGTCATTGACAAAGACAGACTTTCATTAAACTGCAACGTTGGGGCTGCAGTGAAAAGGGCTCATCATTCGGAGAAAAGCACACAACGTTCTCCTTACCTGCCATTATTCAGCCATTCTCACAGACGTTCCTCTCACCCCCCCCCCCCCCATGCTGCTCCCTCCACCCCCCCTCCCACAGCCCCAGAGGAACAATCACCGCACTCTAATTGGACGAAGACAAACAGGCTTGCGGCTCTGAATTAATCATGATAAACACAGAGATAAGGGGGGATAGGGTGTCCCGCAGCTTGGGTGACAGTTGGTGACATCACTCTGGTGGACTTTTTTTTCGGCATCTCAATTAAATGACCAACGGCGGCATTCCATCTGAGTCACCATCGTTTAGCCAGCAGGTTGGTTTCCAGCCGCAACCAGACGGTTCAGTCCTGAGCCTGCGGAATGGTAATAAGTGCAGGTGTCATAACCTCAGTCCTGTTATAGTCATGCAGTATGTGATATTAGGCTTTTATTCTGGGGGGGGGGAAAGTACATGACAATACACTGGCTAGCTTTCATTGAGCAAAAATTACTATTTTTTTGTGTCTTGCCAGGGAATAAGGGGAATATACTATGAAGTCCTCTGGTCTGAAGCAGCTATAAATTGCGGACCAAGAATGTTGGGTCATAGGTGAATCATTTGAGTTAATGCAGCCCTGAGAGGTTTTTTTTTTTTGGGGGGGGGGGGGCGTATTTTATGTTATATAACTTGTCAATTTCCACTACCACTATTAAAACAGAAATAAATGTAACATGATTATCTATCCTTTATTTATCCTCATTTATCCAGGAGAGAGAGTCCCACTGAGATTATCGCCTCTTTTTCAAGGGATAACCTGACCAAGAAATCACCGAACACCGATACAAATACACGAGCATGTATAGCAAATAGGCCCCAATATGCCCCCTGTTGGCAATCCTTCCTTGTTGAAATACATTAAAATCTATTTAAGAGGCTTTAGAAGTAGGATTAGTGAATCCATGTACCATCATGCTGCCAAGGGGATGATTTTTTATTATTATTAATTTTTGCAACCAAGTGTCTTTTACCAGTCTGTCTACAAAAACGTCTGTATGCCTGTATCTCTGTATCCCTGAACTCCAGCTAATGTGCACGGTTTCTGTGCCTGTCAGATGTTCCAGCTGCTAGCCCACCACAATAACCGTGCTATCACTGATTCAGCATTCATGGCAGACAGACAGCCCCTTCTCTCAGAAAATCACAAGCGCACTGAAGATGACTCAAAGTTCTCAAAGGAGCTGGGCTGTCAGGCGTGATTAGAATTTAAGCAGCGGTGTTATTTTAACGCGGCTCCACAATTGTACTTCGCTGGCACGCCGCTAGGCAAGGGTGTACAGCGTGCAGGAATTTTTCCTGCTTTTCCTCGCACCATTGGCACCCAATTACCTAAGTATGCTTTTTTTTTCGCTGATGCATGAGGGATTTCCTTTTATGTGCAGCACACAACCCACAGGAATATTTATCAGTTTGCTTGCTAGCTCGTTTCTGGGAACGGCTAAAATCCAAATGAGTTATTCTAGAACGGTGGTCTCCAACCCTGGTCCTGGAGAGCTACAGGGTCTGCTGGTTTTTGTTTTCACCTTAAAATCAGCACCCAACTGAGACCCAAGACACCAGGTGAGTTGAGTTAACTGTGTAATCAACTGCTCATGAAGTGCAGAGTCACTACAAAATCCAGCAGACCCTGTAGCTCTCCAGGACCAGGGTTGGAGACTAATGTTCTAGAACAATTTCCATCGATGGTACATCAAGGCTTGAGAAAAAGCTATGTTGCACTTGAAAAACAACTATGTGACAATAATGAATGCAGGACACATTGGGCTGCAGTTCTCAGTGCTGTTGATGTGGCAGGTAAGCAACTGTCAAGTTGTGTAAGGTGTGTTTTTTGAAAAATAATTAAGAACAGCATTATCACTGTAAGAACAGCATTATGGCTGTAAGAACAGCATTATCACAATAAGAAAAGCATTATAGCTGTTAGTAAACAGTGGTCCTTCTGCTGAATACTCACAAAAATAATCTGAGTGCCCAACATAAGAAGTAAATTTACTTTGGTTCACTACAAAATCATTATACTTGTGTGCAAAGCACCCGTCAAGATAATTGATCATTTCTATACTGTACAACAGGATAAATCGATAACACACATACATTTGCTGTGCAGTAAGTGTTTAAGAAATTAAATACCACATTTGTATACATTGCGCATGCATTTTATTTTATTATGCTGTCTATCTATCTATATATATACCCGCTTATCCTGGGCAGGGCCCTGAACACCCTAGACAGGCCGCCAATCTGTCACAGGGCACACGCACACCATTCACTCACCATTCACTCACACACTCACACCTATTGGCAATTTAGAGTCTCCAAACCTAACTGCATGCCTTTGGACTGTGGGAGGAAACTGGAGTACTCTGAGAAAAACCCACACACACACACACACACACACACACATACTGTATGTGTGTAGACCAGGCTTTTCACATTTCATCTAGCTTTCTGGCACAACTGAGCTGCCTACAAGAAAAGTGGCAGAATTCTGCAGCCCTTTATCACAGCCATATCTCAGCAGCTATTGTAAAGTCTTTTTTCTTTTTTCCTTTTTCTTTTTTTTTTTTTTTGCTTGCCACAGTGCTTCAGTGACCTGATTATGCCAAGCACTTCGCCGACCAGCAATTTTCAATCTCAAAACCTTTAATGAGAGTCAGATCAAAGGCTCTTCGGAAATTACCACAGAGGAGTGCTGGAGATTGCTTCTTTAAAAGACGCTTCAAAAAGGGATGGACAAAAGAGTGGCAAAAAAAATACGGTCTCGTAAAAAAAAAAAAAAAAATGCAAATTTCATACTTAAGGAAGGGAGCAGGTGTTCCTCTGTGCCCAGGGCGAACACCTCCGGTGCCACCACACCTCCTCACTCACCAGCGCCTGTGTCTTCCTCATAGGGAGAGATTTAACACCCGGCAGCTTTGACTGACAGCCAGATCCAAAAAAAAAATTGAAGATCGCTTCCTCCAGCAGGCCCGCCTAAAGGTCTGCACTCAAATAAAAATAACCCCTTCAGGCAAGTTATTGGGGAAAAAAAAAAAAAAGAAACATTCACCGATATTTTTTATTTTTCACTGAAACTATGGAAACAAGCATACATAAGATACACTAACAAGGCCTCAAATAAATAAGTTTAAAGATGATCAGAAGGAAGAGATGAAGGCACCTGATTCATTCATCAGAGTTTATGAGCAATTTGTGCAGCTGGTATCTCAGCCCAGAATTAAATACATACACCCAAGAAACTTCAATTAACCTTTGTCTGGCATAGCTGAATAGGTGCTCCTTCTCTACTGATCGATTTTCATTCAATTTCAGCCTTAATCAACATTCCAGTTTTGTTTGGCTTGTGTTTTTTTTTTTCTTTCTTTTTTTTAACCTAATTTTTGTATTCGGTAGGTGTTTTGTAGTCCGGTCATTAGGGGGCTTACAAAAACTGTAAATTATGCCAGTGAATTCTTAAAATAGATTAGGAGTTTCGTAGCTACCAGTTATAGTTATGGTTTATATACAGTATTAAAGGGACAGAGCACATTTGCTAAAGAATGAATATGAAGAAAGATTTCATAGTCATTTTGTACAACTGCAAAGCAAACATTTTGCTTGTGTTGTCATGCAGGCATGTTTTATATCTAATAGGGAACTAGTTGCAAATATAGCAAACATATATTTCAATTTGTCGACACTGAAAATGAAGCTCAGATACAGAGCTCAGACATCCATGCAAACAACTAGATTGCTTTCACGTGTTTTAAAAGACCTGATCAATTTATGAAGCAGTCAAAAAGAAGGAATTTAAGTAAAATATTCAGAGGGTGTGACATTTCGGAAGCTTCCAGCTGTCCAGATAATCCTGGGTCTGTTTGTTTGTGTAGTGTGTGTCCAGGTTCTGGTACGTCTCTTCAAAGACAACCAAAGCAGACAGAAACGAAAACATCCAACCACAAAGAAAATAACATGTAAAGAGAAAGACCTGCCTGGCCAAGAAAAAGATATGTGCAAAACCGACTGAACAAGACAGCCATATAGTTTTCTCAGCAGAACATAACCTAGAAAAATGGTTTTACTACAAAAATGTTTTAAATATATTAATATTTCATAGTGGGATTCTTAGTGAAACACTTTTTTTTTCTCCAAATGTGTACAATGACTGCTCCCCATATAAAGGCCTTCCTCAGTCAAGGTCTGGTGCATTAATTTTATGTGAATGAATGAATGGATGAATATACATGGACACACACGAAAGATGACTTCAGCAACAGCTTGCATGACAAATACACCCAGGGGCTTGTTGTCGGAAAATATGTGTTGATGCAAAGCTCCAAAGACATATGTGCTAATGATGAGAAATATTCATCAGACATCACTGGCAGCTTCTGGTCTATGTGAGACATCTTTGACACATATTAGTAATCAGTCCATTATCACTGGACTGCATCATTTTCAAAAGAACATGCACAAATTTCAGTGATGCTCATTTCATCCTTTTCAGAGGCAATGTGCATTTTTATACACAGATAATCTCTTCACAGTCAATTATCTGTAATTTTTAATATGGTGGGGTTAAGATCAAACATTTAGCCACAGCAGAAGAGCAATTTTGGCACAAAGTCTGTCTTTGATGTCGAGTGGGACATCGCTGGGTTGGAGCAACTGCCAAAATCAACATTAGTCATTTTAAAAGCGAATGATAAAGACAAAAAACAAAACAAACAAACAAAAAAAAAACACAAGACCATTGTTATGCAATATACACCAGAATTACTGGCCAGAGAATTCTCTCACTGAGTTCTATAAGAACAAAAATTGTTCACACGTTTATGTTTCTCTCTCTGGCCTCATTTACAAAGTGTTGCTGTATTTAAACTTAAATGTAACCTGAAGATCGTTTCCGAAGTTGAGCCTACGCTTGATTTATAAAGGTGACAAGGCCAAAAAAAAAGTTTTTTACATTATTTTGAAGTTGAATATCTGCATCTTACTTAGTGAACTTCAACTTGAAGTGATCATGCTTTACAATTACCCACATCCTGAGAATGTGGCCAAAAACAATTTTCCTCTAAATAAGCTTGCATTCCAAAATTTCTTCCACTCTTCATGCCAACAATTTCACATGCCAAGACCATTTCATAAATGAAGACCCAGCTACCAAGCCTGGGCAAGCTTAAGGAAGATGTACCCCTGGGTGCTGGGGAAAGGTTAACCATCAGCTTATAGGACAATGAACCCCGCCTGGTTTTCCAAACTTCTAATAACCCTTGTTGTGCAGTATTGTGTCCTTGACAGGCATGATTTACTCCATCTGCTTTGCTTCAGGTTTCAGGTGAGCCTGTGTGGGTGTGGCCAATCAGCTGTGATTGGTGCTCAGAAACACCTAGTGGAGGCTCTGTTAAAGAAGCTGACCTCCACCTCTCTCTCTCTCTCTCTCTCTGTACCAGGAGAACACTGGAAGAGCAGTGTCCTACCAACCACCACTTTTTCCTTTTTTTTCACTCTTTGCATTTTGATACTTTAATAAACCCATTTGTAATCAATCCCATTTTGTGTTTGTCTCCTTTATGCTATGGCCTTTTTTGGGGTTGTAACAGCAGTTGTGTGGGCAAATTGCAGATTCTCTTAACACTCCACTATTTATTTATTTATACTTTTCTGGCAGGCAACTTTTAGAGAACGAGCACATGAAGAGGAAAATGGCACTGCAGTCTTTAATCTGTAATGACATCGGAACCACTCGTGTTAGCAGTGAAGTGACAGCATCTGATTTTCACTGTTTTTGTGGCACCCATGTCAAGATGATATAAATTTAAGCTAGGTGGCTCTACTTTCGGTTAGGAGTGTTTGGAACGAAACAATGAAAATAATTCTTTAAAACTATTTTTTGTAATATATCATATTTTCATATCTTTTTTAATGTTTATGAAGGGAGGTAATTAATTATTCTCAATCAAACTTGCACTTATAAGGACACACACACACACATGGACGAACTTAGCATAACCAAAGATGAGCCGTGCGTGCGCCAAAATCTCTCCACTTCATTCTTCTAAACCGCGTGCCGAGCGAAAACGTTAAAAAAAAAAACGGTAACCATGGCGACGCTTCAGGCAGCCTTGCTAGCGTAGTTGTCGAACGAAGAGTTTTTGCCCCTGCCTGCCGTCACCGGATTCAACAGGGAGAACAGTGAGCTGGTGGGGCTGTAATTAGAGGAGGGCCCTGCCCCGTTTGCCTAATCGTCGCAAGCGGGACACATCAAACACCGGGCACTTAAAAGGGTGACACGTCCCTGGAATGGAAGGCTCCTGATAGCAGTATCTTCTGAGAGAAGTCACATTAAACGGTTTACTCAAGCTACAGAAAAAAAAAACTGTCAACAGAACAGTAAATAGACAGGAAAAAAAGTGATAAGAGTGCAGCTGTGTGCTTTATTGATTGCCCAGCTGAAATCAGAAGATTGAGTTGGTGTGTCCACTGCAGGTTTGCTTCCGTTATATTGACTTTGATGGTTCAACAATGGAGAAAATAATCACTTCCTATCAAAATACCCTATGAAAATATATTCATGCCATCCAAACAGTAGATGACTTTGTGCAGTAAAACGTTCTACATTATTTCCAGCATTTGTTGATTTCTTCACTAACTTCAGTACTTTTTTTAGAGTGAATTATTAAAACACAACTGAATATATTTTTAATTTATCACTATTATATTTCACATCAGTTTGTCAAGCCTCTCCCTCCCCTTTCTGACTCCTGTATATCATTAAATGTATCCACTAGAACTCAATGCCATTAGACAAATGTTAGTACCATGTTACCAAAATAGTGTGTGATTGATTGTCACTGAAATTGCCAAGAAATATTGCGCAACAGTGTTAATGTTGTAAAAACGTATGTCTTTATTTGCTGGGAGAGATGTTAATGAGTACGCAAGGTGGTAGCGTTTGTTGCAAGGCCAGATATTTTTTCAATGGAAAGCCAGGTGAAATATGAATGAGATATTGGTGGCGTAATTGCGGCAAAAGAGCTGTGTTGAATGTGAACGACTGGCATTCACAGAGCAGGACGTCAACAAAGACGTTGCGCGCTGTTGAAAGCACTCGAATATTTGTCACATTCGTCTTCCGTTCAACGCCAAACAGCCAGTTCAGAGCACTTGAGCGACCATTTTGGTTGAATTGCATGAACTGTAGAAAAAGATATGGGACAAATGACTGTGAGTCACCCATTGACCTTCACTGGGCATGTGAAAAAATGTTTTTTTTTTTTTGAAACAGCGGAAGTACAGTTTTCGTACCCACATGTTGCACAAAGTGGAGCCAGGGGCTGTGCAGTCGGGAAAAGGAGACATCCTTATATGGTCATGAGTTCCGGGCCGGGTCTGGGCCGTCCACTAAGCTTTCTCGGCAGTGACAGAAACGATCCCTGATTCGTCCACAGGATACGGTAATATTATCAAAATGACACAATAACTTAACTAATTGATACATGGGGAAACATTAGACCAAGAAAAAAAAACGGCTGTTGTGACTACATGTTCTTGTGGGAAATTTTTTATTTTTTTTTTACTTCGGTGTTAAGTGGGCAACCCTTTTCAACAAGACCAGGAAGTCAGCTGCAAAAATGAAGCCCATTTTTGGCCGCTTGGTTGAATGTTAGTTATTTTCTGGAACAGATGTTTGAGTCAGCCACAGGTTGTGTTTCCACATGCAAACACAAGAACACACTCACCCATACACTGGCACTGATAATTGTGGTGGATTTGATCTTATGAGCAGCATTTTGACTGTCAAGGCAGTCCTATTGTGCATTTTTCTAACAGTTAACCCTTTTAAGGTATTTTTGGAATGTTTTTTTTTTTACAGATGTACTCCCGAACACTCTCTATACCAGTGGTGTCAAACTCGTTGCCATGGAGGGCCGTGTGTATGCAGGTTTTCATTCCAACCAATTAATGCTGCCTTAATTGAGTCCAATTACTCATTCAGCCATATGCGTTTAACTGCATTGAAGCACAGAATATAAGAAAATTTTTATTTAGACAATGCGGGTCACCATAGACGTCGGGTCACCATTGTGCACAAACCTGCATCCCTAATTCAGCAAATAATTTAACTAATTATATAATCAAGATCTGAGGCTGGAATGAAAACCTGCATACACACGGCCCTCCATGGCAACGAGTTTGACACCACTGCTCTATACATTACATTACATTACATTATAGGCATTTAGCAGACACTCTTATCCAGAGCGACGTACAACAAGTGCATAGGTTTCATGATGTAGAGGCGCAAAAGAAACACTAGAGTGAAGTAAGGATCGTAGTGCCAGAAGTGACCACATCGATCAGGACTCCAACCCTGTAGAGTAAGCTTGTTCAGCAAGCAAGAATCCTACCAAGTACAAACTAGCACTGGAATCACACCTAATCATACAAAAACAATCCTGCCAGATACACTAACATAATCAAATTATCCTAGCTAGATACAGTGAGCTGAACTATACCATGTCGACACCCAGCCCAGTGAACATTTCTGTGGTGAAAAGTTGGTGAAATGCTGTCTAGGCATTCAGATGAAAACTCAGCTACATTTGGTAAAAAGGTTGAAGGTTTTCTAGCTGAATAGAACACCCTAGCAAAAACCTGAGCTATATCGGGGTTAACCTAGTCCACTTTGTACCAAAACATCTCTCAACCTAGATTTACACCCCTCTAGATGTCGAGATTTCCGGCGTTTTTGCTCACTGGGAGTGCAGCAAAAGTTTGGATTCTTGATTTCCCCTGTGATGGAGTGCGCAGTGACCTTCCTTGGCCTCCCGTGTCAGTCTGTCATCATGCCCCTCCCCCGGCCCGTCTCTCCTGTGGCAGGTAATTCCTCTCTCTGTCAGGCTCACCTCTCTGTGAGGGCAGCTGTCTCTAGCAGCCACTGATTACATGACCTTTCCCCTCAGGTTTTTTGCTTTCAGTGCCAGCCCTTCAAAGTGCTCCTGGCAATTAACCCTGCGAAGAGTAATTTTGGAATGGTTTTTCTTCTTCAAAATTCTAAGTCAGTGTTCTAGAACTCCACTGCTTTCAGTGACCAGCGTTAGAATGTTCTTTGGCACAGGAGTGTTCATTTAACAACACACTGATCACATATTTGCGATCTCTCACCTTAAAGGGTTAAACTCAAATTCCATGAAATGAAACCCTTCCATCCAAAGGTATCTGTGATCAGACTTCTTAGTAGTAGTAGTAGTAGTAGTAGGATGCATGGTACTACACAGTATCTTTCTACATCATTGTTCGACTTCAAAAATACTTTCTTTACTAATCAAGCACAACTTAATTTGTATTTGTAAATAGGTTAGGCAGGAAGGCAGGCATTCACCATTGAATACAATGCTCATATTGCAGAATCAGTGTGTAGACATAAAACCTTGTTTTAACCATGACTCATCTGATGTTATTCACTTAAAAGCAGTTATTAGGCATTTACGCTGATGGAGTGTGTATAATTCAACAGTGATTCATACCTGACATATAAATGAAAAAATAAGTGATTGAGGCTATGCAGAGTTGCCACTATGATTATGCATTATGTCCAATAAATATACAAGCTTGAATTATTATCCTCAAAACAAGCATTTGTAACATCAGGCATGTAGAACACACAAGGAGACATGTAATGAAGTTTATATTTGTTAATGTCCTGCTTCAATCAACATTGCATTCTCCTTGTCTATTTTCATGCATGCATGAGAGACAGGTGTACAGTAACAAAAAAAGGAACTGGTGTGCCTCAATGAAACATGTGAAACATGCAGTCTATGGTCTGAAATGTGATGTATGAAACATCTGTAAATCTGTGCATGAATCTGTTGTGCTCCTGACCAAGATGTAAGCTGAACTGTTTCAGTAAATATCCAGCAGCACAAACAGATTAAATTCACCCTGAAAAAGGCTATCTTAAGCCAAACAAATTAATATGGTTTAATTTGCCAAACTGGGGACATATGTAAATGAAATGGGAGACTTTCATGCTTGCAACTCCATACTTTATTCAACAACTCACACATGACATGCACATAGAACTATGGCAACCTTTCTAGGACACACAAGACCGTGCCCATTACCACATATATCAAATCCAATTTTATTGATATAGTGCATTTTAGGTATAAGTCACAAAATGATTCATTTTTTTAATTTGAGGTTTTTATGGAAACTATGAAGCAAGAACTAGGGAATCATTAAAAACAGGGGGGGGGGGGGGGGGACATGAAAAACACTTCATTGCCTTTTTTTATGATACAGTATCTGTGCATGTTTTTCCTAGGGTTTTCATAACACACGTGTGGGTGAGCATTTCCTTTGTTTCTCAAATGTTTCTCCAGCAAATAAATGCAAAACATCCAATCGTAGGCCTTTCTGCCTCAGGATAAGAGTAAAGAAGCCGGTGACTGTACATCAAGATTCAGAGCTCAGAGAGTAAAAACACGGTCCCCGTAAGTGATACATTACAATGACGAACAAATTGAGCGCATCGCTTTGATGGTGAGTCTGTTTGTGTCAAGAGGTTTTTCGAGAGGAGCTCCAGGATGGATTTTCGCTCGGATCAGGCAGAGGTGCAACCGTTGCCATGGCAGCTAAACCCAGGCAGCACTTTCATGTTTGTAGAGCTCGGCGGCGAGGACGAATTAATGCCGGGGTCCGGTGTGCTCAGTTTTTCGCAAGATGATCTTTAATTATTCACAGTTTCGTGCGTCACGTTGATTTTAAGCGCGCTGCTTGCCCGTCTTGCACAATATGCTGATGGCAAGACATCGACATGACATCATCAAACACTCATGCACAGGTGCTGCTGGAAATGTCAGGTTTGTCTGACCCGACACGCTTTGCTGCTGGTGCCTGTGCACATTTTTAGGGCAGCTAATTGATGTCAGAGAAATAGGAAATCGAGGGCTTCCTCGCTGAGCGGTGTTTTCCTCTTTGAGGGTGATTCAGTAGGAAAGATGGATGTGTGGATCCATTTCATGAGTCATTTGCCTCAGTCAAGATTGAGTTGACCCGTGTACCAAAACAAAGTGGACGCGAGTCAGCAGTTTCAAAACACACCCTTTTAAAATAGCAAAGAGCAATTAGTCACTGGTTCAAATAAGGTTCCTCATCCTCTTTTATATATCCTCTTTTAATCCAAAAAAAAAACACCTATTCAGCCCAACTTTTGTGGTATTACAGAAAGTAAATCTATTATACTTCGTCTGAAAAAGACATCAACATTTTGTATTGAATCCAGTTCAGATTTGCATATTCAAATACACCGTGAAGGGCTCAGTGTGCGAGAGGGGGAGTAGAGGCAGTGTGAGGCCACGCCCACCGCTTAAGTGAGCACACGCACCTGAGCTGCATTAACTAATCAGCCCGAGGTTTTAAAAGCCTGCTTCTTTTCCCTTAGTAGGTGTATGAGCCTGGTGAACGAGGCTTCATGCCGAAGAGAAACAGGCCTGTTAGGGGGGGAGGGGGGGGGAAGCATTGTTTTGGTATTTGGTTCATTTGTTGTGTTAGTTGATGCTGTAAGGGAAAGAGGGAGGGGATGCAAACCGATTTCCTGTGATTAACTGTCATTTGAGCAGACTTGGATTCTAGAATGCTACCTTTATAACCACTGTCATGTGGCACGCAGCCAATGCTACAAGTCAAGTAAGGGTGGAAATGCGAGCTGAATTGCCGTGAATGAATATGTTAAAGTATAGGTCTTCCATGCCCCAGTCCTGCTTTACAGACGAACGCTCTCACGAGAATGCCATCCGTGAAACGTTTTATCGGGGAGACGCCTTGTAAATTGCCTTTTAATAGAAAGGGGGCGCTAGGAAGAGGTCTGAAAATGGTAAGAAAAAAAAACACCAAGTCTGTCCAATTGGCGTTCGTGCGGCTTTTAAACCTGAAATAAATGTTACCTGCGAGCATACGGCTGTTACGCTCCTCGTGCTTCATTAGGTGCTCATCCTAGACGCTCGCGCGAGCCTTCGCTGAAAGCCGCCTCTGGAAAAGGCTGTGAAAGGTGCTTATTTGTTGTACAAAAGCGCAGGTCGTGGAAACGGAGATCCTGTAATCCTCGGGCTACAACGCTCCTAACCGCTGGGTTTGTACTTCTCGCTCATGGATGAATGGCTCCAAAAACAACAACAACAACAAAAAACACGCTAGTGTTTAAATCAGTAAATGTAGGCTAAGTGAAGCTAGTGGTCCTGGATATGTGTCCAGAAGGAAAAAAGGCTTGCTTTACCCTTGTACTCACTGAACCTGCGTTTTCCTACGGGAGGTCAGGCAGCATTGGATTTCACTTGTTCAGAAAGGAATCTACATGTTTTAAGGTGGATATATAATATTGCAAGATTCCTACACTGAGTAAGGCCCGACAGATAAGCCATAATGAGAAAATATTATGAAATGTGCAGATGCCAATGTGTGACTTGGTGCGAGCTAAATATTTTAAAAATCCTGCACATGAATACATTTTGAAGTTGAAGACACTGTCAAGATGATTTAGTAGCAGTGGTAGTAGTAGATACTAGTAGTAGTTACTAATAGTAGTAATAGCAGCAGTAACAGTAGTAGTAGTAGTATTATTTTGCCCAATATGAATTTCACATGTAAGATGATTTCCAATGAAGCAATATACATATCAGGGAACATGATAATTTAATGAGAAAAAGTAACCTGTTCTCTTGATTTTTTGCTTTCTAAAAGCCAACTGAAGTGACAAATTGAGAAGAAAAAAAAATTAACATGTGTACTGCCAAAATAACACTTGGTTTGTGTGAGTGCTGGCATGTCACCTCCAGTAGTGTGTGGGTCTGTGTGAGTTAACTGTCAGTTTCTCCGAACTTCAAATAAAATGCAATTCTAGAATACTAACATGATAACGAGGACTCTGTTTTGCAATAACCCTACTTCTAATGTAACGATTCTGCCCAAAAGAGAGATCAAAATACTGCAGTAAAATGGCAACTGAAAAAATATGTATTTTGGAAATTGAGTCTAAAAGGGTGCAAATTTGTTTCAGAAGGCTAGCAAACTCATTTCACATATTTATTGACCCGTTTCTGTGGGCTATTTTGCTTCTGGAGCAAGTACATGTGGAATAAATGCCCAAGATCAAATGCATCAAATATCCCTAATGCAATGTTCTACATGTCTCAATAAAACTCCTTGTATACCCATGGTGGGAAGATTTTATTCTACTGAATAGCGGTGGGTAGCCTGGGCCCTTCTCTGCGGAGGGTTTCGTGTTTTCCCTGTGTCTGTGTGGGTCTCTTCCGGGTAACTCCGGTTTCCTCCCACAGTCCAACCTACAGTGCAGGAAAACTAATTGGAGACTCTAAATTGTCCATAGGTATGAGCGTGTGAGTGAATGGTGTGTGTGCCCTGCGATAGATTGGCGGGCTGTCCCAATGCACGCTGGGATAGGCTCCAGCACCCCCCGCACCCCTGCTCAGGATAAGCGGGTATAGAATGGGTATATACCGGATGGATGGATGGATGACATTTTATGAAGGGAGACAATGGCAAAGGGCACACTTGAGATCACACTGGTCTGTCATGCATTTCTTTTAAATAGTACTAAAAATAAATGAACAAACGTTGTTTTAAATGTCTTATGAAAGTAAACAAAGTAAGAGAGAGCCAGTGAGGAGGAGGCAGTGGTAGGGTTCATCAGAAAAATGAGTCAGAGAAAGTTGTGCAATAGAGGTGCCAAGACAGTCCTCCTCAAACATCCTCCTCAAGTTTACATATTATTTATCCTGTTTTGCAATCTCAAAGTCATGCAATGGCTCGCTACTGAAAGAACATTTTTGGTTTCCATGCATGAGAGACAATGGAAATTACCTGTTTTTCTTTATGGTCGGTGTAATGCAGGGGTGCACCATAAGGGCTGATCCATTTCAGGATTTTGTGCCAACGTTGTTACGTCCCCTGCCTCTGCTTGCCTGGGTAGTGCAGGTGGAGGTAGTTGCTTAATTACTTAATTGCCTGATTGCTTCCACCTGCCTGTGGCCCAATATAAGCCCAGTAGTATGAGGCAGGGGAGAGATTTTCTTTTGGGGCTTGTGATTTGTGGGGAGAGCTTTGGTTTTGTGAACTTTGTGGGTTTTTGTTTGTAATTTAGATTAATAAATGTCTGGGTTTGTTTTTAGATCAGTTTCTGTCTTGTTTTTGATCCATCTGGACTTTGTTTGTTGCGGCCAGTCGAGCCAGGCGTAACAAACGTCTTATTTAATTAGCTCAACCATATCTTTATCTGGGCGGCATGGTGGTGCAGTGGGTAGCGCTGTCGCCTCACAGCGCTAAGCTAATTGGACACGCTAAATTGGCCATAGGTATGAGTGTGTGAGTGAATGGTGTGTGTGCTCTGCGATAGATTGGCGGCCTACCCAGGGTGTATTCCTGCCTCTCACCCAATGCATGCTGGGATAGGCTCCAGCACCCCCCATGACCCTGCTCAAGATAAGCGGGTATAGATAATGGATGGATGGATGGATATCTTGATCTGGCATCTTGATCGGACATCCAGCAACAGCTGCAGACTGACAGTGTATCCTAAAGATTTTGCTGCGCTCAGGCACAGGAGTAAACTGGTGTAGTTTGGAACAAAAGTAACTGGTTGGAACAAAAACCAGCATGCAGACCAACCTTCCTCCGGGACCAGAGTTATCCACCCCTGGTGTAATATGACACAAATCTGGGTTTTTAAAAATATATATATATCAAGCTAAGTATTAGCACATTTAAGTAATAATACCTGCAAACTAATAAGAAATTGATTACAGTAGCATTGTCTTTCTATATGCATGATTGCTAACAAGAAGTATGTTTTAGTTTACATGATTGTGTTCCAATGACTAGACTATATCATCCATCATGGATATTGTACTGCATAGAGAAAATGCATACAGAGAGTTTTGCAGACATGGCTGAAGAGTCAGTTGAAATAAGTGTTTAAAAGTGGGAAAGTTATCAGACCACTTTTTTCCAAACCGCAGAAAATACAGTTGGCTGGATGAAATGCATGTGCCTGTGGTGCTCAAAAATCAGGTCACTGGGAATGCTTTCCCCTTCAGGTCATTACTCAGTGAACTGTATGTTTCTAAAACGTTACCTTTTTTTTATCATTTACCTTTGCTTCATTACATTACAGGCATTTAGCAGACGCTCTTATCCAGAGCAACTTACACAACCATTACATAGCATTTACATTGCGTCCATTTATACAGCCGGACGTATACCGAAGCAATGCAGGTTGAGTACCTTGCTCAAGGGTACAACGGCAGTGTCCTACCTGGGAATCGAACCTGTGACCTTTCAGTTCAGTTCCACTGCTCCAGACATACTGATCATCACTGAGCACTGAACACTGCCCTTGGATGCAATGTGGGGTTGAATACACTCACAGTGCAGCAATACAGCAGTGATCTAACAGTGAGGGTATTTACCATGCCTGTGTCCTCAGATCTAAATAACGCCGGTCCCCTTTGCTCACCACACCTCATACAGTTTGATTGCGTGTCCAGACTAGAAGACTATCTCATTCAGCATTTTTTTTTCTTCCAAATGCTTTATTATTTAATCTTTTGTATATATTACATGAATGTATTTTGTATGTTTTATACCAGTCTTTATACCGGTTAATCTTTTATACTAAATGTTGCTATTCTCTCCTCGGGAGGCATATTTGCCCCTTGGTGGTTACACACCAACGCACACCCACGTCTCGAGGGTTGAATTTTCTTGACAATTTCAGCATAGTCAGAGAGCATTTCACACAACACGCCAACAAAAAAAAGAAAGTGTTCGGGGAATAAGAACACAAGAAAGCAGACCACAGTTTATCCACTTAGTTTCATTTCACTTTTTCATTTATTATAGATTGCAGAAATAGCCCTGTTCAGTGGATAAGAGGTGCAACATATACAATATTCAGTTAAGAAAGTTTGTGAGGTCTGTCATTCAAAGTTACAAACAAGATGTTTGATAGTATGCAAGTTTTTTTTTTTTTTTTTTTTGTTTTGCCACAAAGGCATTACCCCATTTCATGCAAGAGCATTTCACCATTTAGAACTCTGTAACATAAACATGGCAGCCAAAATAGCAAAACTTTACATTTAGAGCACAAAATAACAGGTTGGCTGGCATCTTTCAAGGTATATTTGGCACAGTTGTGATTATGTACAATACAATATACTTAGATTTAATCTATAGTGTAATGACCATTACCTTTAACAAAAAGTGTAACGATCATCAACTTTAACTATAAAGTATAATGACCATCACCTTTAACACATTTAACTATATGAGACTTAGGCTAGTTATTGTAGAAATGGCTATGTAGTATATAAAAATGGACAATAAGCAGGCCATTTTAGCAATGACAAGAAGATCAGTAGAGCAACATCAAAAATTCTGAATTAAAAAATATCACCTTCGTTTTGTCAATCCGTATAAAACATGTTGTTCATTCTTTCAACACTGCAAAAATGTACCCAAAGAGTTGATAAATTATGTATTTGTACAGATGAACAACAATCAAAACAGCATTTTACCGCCATTCTGCGCAAAAATAATAATTACTTTGCAGGAGGGGAATAGTAAACAAAGGTTCAGCCTAGGCCAGGTACAGCAAAAATAAAAAATAAAATTAATGTAAAAATACAAAGGGTTGAAGATTATATAGTGTGCTTAGACGTATATTATTTTTCCGGCTCCGCCCTCACCAACCTGGCTATTGTGAGTTCACCTACACCGGGGTACAACTCCGTTGCTGCCTGCAAAATACGGTGACCTAAAGTCATACAATATACATATTATACGACATTACATCACCGACAGGTTTTCATTACAAGCCGCGAAAAAGAAAATGCCCGGCACTCGCCACGGTTCATTCGGCTTTTTTTTCCGTTCGCTCGTCCGCACTGGGATGCCGTTCGCCGACTGCATCGTGGACTGCAGCCTAATAGGCTAAGTTGGGAGTTTCAAAGTGCTTTCTGATTAATGAGGGGGGACACCCTGCTTCTTACACAATGTCACTCGGTGGTTTAAACACCTGTGGTTGTTTTTTCTGTTCCATTTTTCAACACGTCGTCGATTCTGTCGTCTTCAATGACAACTGTAGAAAAAAAAGAAAACAAGAAAAAAAAGGCGATGGTCACTTCATGTCGTAGCTATGATTTCATCAAATATAACATCATTGACACACGAAGAAAGCGAAAGTAACGAAAATTACCATGGTAAAGAGGACGATGGATCTTAAGTTACAAATTAAGCGATTAACAAATCATTTTTGCAATATGACAATGACTAAAAATGCTTGCCTTCAACAGTAGTATTATTCATCAATAAAGGTGCAGTAATACGCCATTCAGGGAGAATTTCAAAAATGTAGTGGCAGAAATGCGACTGTAAAACAACTTAATTTCTCCCAATAGGCTACGTCAAATGTCACGCTGGTGTATTTCGCCTATTTTCTCAAGATTGTCTTTGGTTATAAAGTCTATTAATCAAACAGTATAACCCTGTTCCTATTCAAAATTCTAGCCTATTTTGTTTTATTCACAAACAGCTGGCGATGTATTTTAGAAGTTCTGCTAAATCATAGCATACTGCATTCGACATGCTTGATGCACACAGGTTACTAGCCTACAACGCGAGTAGCCTATTAGGCATTAAACAAAATCTTACCTCGTTTGCTTCTCCCAATCTGTCCAAGTTTCGGGGGTCTTTTGTTTTGAGAACCACTGAAGAAGTTATTGGTATCCTGCAGGCGACAGGTGAAGGAAATTTGCCCCACGTCTCCATCGTCGCCGTAGTGAGTAATTTTCTCCTCATTGTAAGGCAACACTTCCGACATGATGTCTCCCCCACCAGACAACAATCGACAGCGGTCGATACAAAATCAAAAGGGAACACGCGATGAAAAATATGAAAACAGCAATCGGCAAACTGCGACGCTGACACGCTATCGTTTCTGGTTACCCTTTCCGCTCACACGTATCGTAGTGGATGCCCGAGAAGTGAAACGCAAGGTGTTTACGCTGACCAAAGTCACATTATTCAAAGTTTTCTATCGTTTCTGTGAGAAACAACGTTTATGATCGGGAGGCATACAGTTGCGTAGGTATGCGCTGGTTCGGACGTTTGGAAAGTCGCACGGAAAAGCTGATGTGGGGAGAAATGCAAATTGGCGAGCGATGCAAAGCACGGATCCCTGGGAGACTCGGTAGAGAAAACACGTCACCGAACCTGAATTTTCCTCCTGTAGCCCGTACAACTCTTCCCAATTTCCACCGTTCGGCGTTGATTACTTGCAGTCTCTGTCAAGAAGGCGTTAGCCCCAGAAGCATCACAGTCTCTTTTCATAGCCAGTAAAAAAAAAACGATGCTATGAATACTTTGTTTGGCCCTACGTTATTTATTTATTAATTTTTTAAATCCCAGATGAATAATAATTCGAAGGCTTCTTCAGTTCTACAGACGCGTGCAAATCGAAAGTTAGAGAGACAACGTGACAAATGAGGCACGTGCGTGTTAGCAGGTGCAGTAGGCTACAGGCGCAATAGGCTACTGTATGCAAAGTAGCGACGCACAGCACTGTAAACGTTTCCTCTACTCTGTTGCGTTGGATTTTTGCCCTGGCGAGCCCAAGTTAAATTGGCTAATTTTACAGAGATCAGGCTTACTGGAAATATGTGTAATGGCAAGTTATTACTGAACAAAAAAATCCGCTGATTTTAGTGATATTTAACACCTGAAATAAGTGGGGTTTCCTGACATTAAATAATGCCGTTCGGGTTTTTCCGAAGTAGTTTAGCATCTGCCATAGCTCATCGTGTCGTGATCAGAGATTCGTGATGCTACTGTTGGCTGTAGTTTCGGTTAGAAAGGCAATTCGCATTATATTCTGCGACGCTTTTTTTCAAAGTAAATAAATTAATGCATACATTATGAAGCCACACCAAACCGAATGGTTTAAATAAAACATTGAGTTTAAAAAAATCTCCTCCAAGCTTTAGAATTCGACTAATGTAAAATGACGCACACTTCTTGACTGTGAAGCACACAAAATATTTACATTTCGTTTTCCACTCCCTGCATCAGCATCAGATACGTCGCTGTTATTAAAAAAAAAAAAAGAATCAACGGAAATTCTGTGAATTCATGTGCTGTTGCTTCCCTCTCCTGGTGAAAGCAGGTACTACTTTAAGCTTTCCGGTTAGTATAAAGACATGTAAAAGTAACGGTATGGGCTTCGGTTAACTAAGTTATAATATTGACCCCGTCGATAAATTAGTTTTAAAGTTCAAAATAAACTTTGCCACCATCTCATTAACTAGTCAGATCTGAGTTCAAGATCAGTTCCTTCAGACAAAAATACCCAGGAGAAACTTTATTAGAACCCTTAGAAACCACAAGGTCATTACTCAAGCACCAAATGTTGCCTTATTGAATTAACCATACATTTGACAAAAACAATTTCATCTCCATGGATATGTAAAACCCACAAGACAATATTGCTCCACAGTGATGTTGAAAACACCACCAAGGCTGTTGCAATAGTGTGGACAGATGAGTACATTGTGTTTTGTGCAGTGTAACATGAAAAATGAGAGCATAATTAACACTTTTGCAAGTATTGATTAGCATTCCACGTGTGTCTAAATGACCTTCAGCCCTCCATTTACTAGTGGCATCACTGAAATGTGATTTCTTTACAACAGCAATGACTCCAAAAACACAATCCACATCCTCACAGACCTACACTGAACATGTTCCACACAAAACGCTGTCCTTTCAGTGCCATCAAGCCTTTCGTTTTGGTATATTTATTTCAGAAACCTTTCCAACAGAACGTAAACAGTCTTCCATGATTTGAATGCCACTTCAAACAGGAATTATTTCATCTGACAAATGCACTGCGAATGCCCCTCCCCCAACAGTACAGACTACGTCTGCTCCACGCAACCAAATCAGTAGCAGATTAACACCTTTCCAGTAAGTGTCTGTGGCATTTAACGTCTTCCCAATAAGTGGCATAAGAGAAACCCGGCTTTGAGTCTCAGCCCTATCCCAAAAATAAGTTTTCCCATCGGAAAAGAAAGGTGTTGACTCCGAAGGGGACACCTGGGCCCTGTTTTAACGAAACAGGATTACTGAGTTAGCTGGATAACTGCACCGAGTAAAACCCGGAAACCCTCCCCAAATCTGGAACACGAACTGAAGTAAAAAATGAAAAAAAGAGCTGTTCCAGGTTTGACTTGGCACAGTTATCCAGCTGACTCCATAATCCTGCTTTGTAAGCCCGCCCTCGCCTCCCCCCCCTCCGCTAGCTGTTGTAGAGCGGGACGACTCGCTCGATGGCGCCCCGGCAGAGCGGGCACTTTTTGGGCTCGGGCAGGGCGCGGTGGCACTCGTCGCAGGCGCAGACGTGGCCGCACTCCAGGAAGACGCAGGAGCGCTCGCGGCCGAGGCAGACCACGCAGGCGCTGGGCGAGACCGCGGCGTCCTCGCCGTCCTCGCCGGGCCTCAGCTCGCGCAGCCTCTCCCGCTGCCGCGCCCGGAACTCGTCCCGCTCGGCGCGCAGCCGCCGCCGCTCGCGGTAGCGCGCGTACCGCCGGCGCAGCACCAGGAAGAGCGCCACGCAGGCGGCCGCGCCGAACGCCGCCGTCAGCAGCCGCCAGAGCCGCACGCGGGCCTGCTGCCGGCGCACCAGCGCCTCGTGGTCCAGCATGCTGAGGAAGTACGGCAGGCCCTGCCGGGGAGGCTGCAGCCGCGCCAGGCCGCCGTCCAGCACCAGCTCGCCCACCCCCGTCACGTCGGCCCCCAGCCGCAGCATCTCCTCCGTCTCCTTGACGCCCTTGGGCCGCTCGCCGCTGATGAAGTGCCCGATGACGTCGGTGAGGGACTGCGCCACCGGGTGGAAGTTCTCGTAGGTGGTCTCCAGGTCCAGCTCGGCCGCGTCCAGCGGCCGGACGACCCGCACGGCGGTGGCCACGCCCTCGTCGTGCGAGGCCACGTCGAAAGGCACCGTGTTCGTGCGCTGGTGGATTATCTTCTCGCAGTCGTTCCTGATGGGAAGGGAAGCGGGAGGGGCACATGCTGTTAGTTATAGTTATTGTGGTTGTCCAAAAACTAGCCATAGTTAATGGAACGATGTTGACAACGTACAGACAACACACACCTAAAAATATACAAGCGTTCTTTCTACTTATTATTGTTTGGCAAATTAAATCATCAACAAAATTCCTATGAGTTACTGCAATTTTTGAGCAGTTCTTAAATTCCAAACTATTCTAGGAGGTAGGCTCCTGCTTCTGATGTGTTTTTTTTGTTGTTATTCCTCAACATATATACAAAACAGGGGAGACAGTTGGACTGAAAGAGATTTTTTAGGTGTTCTACATTTCAACGTTTGAGAGAGCCACGTGTCTGCTTTGCTCTAGTGTGCTGGCCAAAGAGAAATATACTAACCAGATATGAGTAGTGCGATTCCACACCATCTTCTGTTCCCGGAGGGTCAGTCTTTCAATGACCCCTTTACAGTTGTCCACAAACTGACTATTCAGAGAATCTTTCACAGATCTCACAACCCCTATGGACAAATTTTGTGTAGAAAAGGTGAATCACATGAAATGAAACTGGTCTGTCAGTTAACAAAAAAAGCCTGCAGTCAGTCCGTAAATAAGTGTTATCCCGAGACAATTATGAAACCCAGTACATTTTGAATTGACACTTTAAAGCCTCAGCCCGAAAAACACGTAAATGGACTCCACAACCCCACCTTCAATTACTGCGTATGGGATACAGTGTCCTGGTGATTCCATCAGCACACTTTTAAGATCCTGATCAATTGGGATTTTTCTGGCTTCCTGTAACACACGTTGAAAAATGCAACAAAATAAATAGAAATAGTTCAGGGAAAGAGTAAAAGAAGTTCTAAAAAATTTAAATAAAATCATTCTTAGTGGATTCTAATGAACTGTTGTAAAAATCGAGTGAAGCTTCATGAATTACATGTGCCGACAAACCATGTATTGTCCTTCAGCTGGTAATTTTCAACCGAAATAGTATGGTTTTTCAATAGTAGATATTAAGATAGTTTTAAATTGCTGAGTCATTGACATCACATGATAGATCCACTTAGTTTACCATTTACAAAGCCTTGAATTCCCATTGCCACTGAACTTGCTGAAAATTTTGATTCAGAACTTTATATTACAGTGCAAACAGAAATAACACCAGTCTAAACACTCCCTTACTACTGTAAAGTGCTTCTATGCTCTTATCTCAAAAGCATGTATGAATGGTATATATTTTACCTTTAACCTGGTTGCAGTGGCTGATTTCCTCCTGTATATTGCATAAAAAACTGCAGTTAAAGCTGAGCTGGTTGCCAGGAGCACAACTTGTGCTGTTGACGGCTTGCCACTGTTATCCATCCTGTGGATGACTGCACCTGATCTGGAGAGGAAATCAAAACTGTCAGATGTTCCAATCTTAACTTTTTAAGAGTAGTTTTTTTTTTTTTGGGAATGTTTTTTTTCCTTTCAAAATCAGTCAGTCAGTGTTCTAGAACTCCCTTGCCTTTGATTTCTAGTGGTGATTGTGACGTCTACATTAGAATGTTCCATTAACAACATTCTAATCACGTAGTTGAACAGGCAGTGTCGGTTATAATATCCATATTAAGTACGAAACCACATACAACTGAGTCTTCAAAGGTAACTCACTTTTTTATGGAAAAAGTGGTAACCCCCCCCCCCCCCCAAAAAAAAAAAAAAAAAAAAGAAAAGCGACAAAATATGCTTACTGCGGGTTAACTTGAATAAGAGGTATCATCGGAAAAATAACCTTAAATGACTCGGTCCTGTGAAATAGCCTAATACCCACCAGCGCCTACTAGCCTTTAAATTGAAGTTTACATTTGATCAATTGTAGCGCCCAGTCATGGAAACTGCCCTCCTAATTAGAAACAGTGAACTTCAGTTAAGTTTATGCCATTGTCCTCTTTTTATATTATCTCGTAGGATCTATGATAGCTATTGTAATACCTTCAGTAAAATTGCTCCTTATGCTGGTCAAACATAAGTATGACAACCAACTGCTAACTAGATTATTTACAGAAGTACAGTAGGCAATGATATCGTACCGACCACAGCTACTTTGACCTTGCCAACTAGCTAGTTAGCCATTTACTCAACTAGCACAGTAGACAAGCATTAGTGGAAGGGCTGTTTGGGACCTCCGTAAACATATCACCTACAAGACAATGCCACGCCCCAAGCATAACTCTGACACTTGAAACGATATGGTTTTACGTTATACGATTAGCTTGCCAGTGCTACATAAGTTAGTTGTGCTAGCTGTGGTACATGTAAAAAATAATAATATATATATATATATAATATATATATAAATAAATAAAAGCCTGGACAGACAGCTAGCTATGGAATGTGAAACTTACCCACTCTGGAGGTGAATCGCCGGTTAATTCTTATTAATATAGCTAGTTACCTGAATTACCTAGCAAGACACAGGGCAATGTAATAAACATATATAGCTGCTGGCGAGACCTACGCCTAGCTGCTATTTTGTTAACGCTACCAGCTAGCTAGCTACAGTAAATTGCCCCGTTTGAACTTGTGTGATTATGGTTTGCTAGCTACTTAACATTAGCTAGCTTGCTAACGACAACTAGACAGTAGTCGGGTATGAAATGTTTACTCTTGATATTCCCGATTATTTTTGGGATCAAAGAATAATTCAAAAAAAAAATTAACACACAAGTTTCAATGCAACTTTACATTCGTTACTTGCTCATTATCAAACTACCCAGCCAACAGGATATAATTCTACATCCGGTGTCAACAGCAGCATGTGAGTAAAAATAAAAGTCTATCTTGTAAATGGCAAATGTGACGTACTCGCATTTCCTTTGCCAGAAGATGGCAGCATTTGGATGTGCCGGAACTTAACACAAGTTTTAACCTGGTCTTAACCCAAGTGCAACTGTAAATTCCAGTTTTGTGGCAAGGGAAGATGGTGTGATGAACCAGTAGGAGCTGAATATAATTACTCAATGCTGCAAGTTCAGAATCAGTCACTTTTATAGTTAGAATGAACCAGTATTAGTATTTTTTTTGTCTTATATACTGAATAAAGTATTACATACGATCATAAAGATAGAGATTCATTTGACAGAAGAATTAATTAGAAATAGTTTTAAAACTGAATATATATATATTCCTTTTAACGATCATTTGTGAGGTCCGCATAATGTTGATTTTACTTATAATGGGCTTCAGCCAGACAGATAAATCATAGTGTATGTGCTCATAAACTCTCAGGAACAAAATGAACTGATGTACGAACACGAATGAAACTTATGTACGAACACCTCATTTGTTTTAATGGATTTTGTCATACTTGTAATATCTGGATAATTCTCCAGCCACGAGCTCAGTTGTTTTTGCACATCTGGCACCAGGCTGGGTGGACCAGACGGACAAGGCAGCCGACTTTTACGGTGAGGTGACATTGTATGTCATGCATGTTATGGTATTACATGGTGTCCCACAAGGTGAAAAAGAGAGGAGGACCGTACACAGCCTTGTCTGTGGTTCACTGCCCAATTTATTCCACGTGAAATGACCCAGTATGTGAAGTGGACACAGGAATTGGGTTACAACTGTCAGTTGGATCAGTTGTCAGCCATTTGCAAATTGAGGGTCGCTTATCTGAAGGGTGAAAACAAGGATTCCGGGTCATTTGTTGCATGAGTACAGCAAATCATTACTTGGGACACACGTCCAAGAATGAGGTATCACATGTCCAAGAATGAAGTGCCAAACTTTGGACTACTGTAGGATGCTTTTTATTTATTCGTTTTTGTTTGCATTTGTACAGTTGTCAGATATTATAATTACTGTATACTGTAATGAATCAATTTGGGTTTACAGGATTATAAAATGTTTTTTTTCTGAAAGAAGGCTAAATTCTTGGGGGGGGGGGGGGGGGGGGGGGGAGAAGCGAACTACTGTAGAATGCTTTTTTAACATTTGTATAGCTGTCAGTTATTGTCATTTGTCATTTTTTAAGGATCCTTAGAAAAGGAATCGATATAAGACAATTTCCCAACTTTAGGCGCTTTTCATAAACCTGGTACTTCACATAACATAAATATTAAAAGAAGGTACAACAAAAGTGCTACCGCGGAAAGTTTATTTTTATATCATATTTATTTTTTAAAAGACATAGGATGACACAGCAAAACTACAACACTATAATTACATGGACAGTTCATTTTTTGGGCCAATAGGATCCATAATGACAAGGAATTCTATTTTTAGTACATTCCTTACGCAACACGTCCTCCACACAGTTAGTTATACATATATTTTTTTAAAGTAATAACTTTTTCTGAGTTGTGTTGGAAACTGGAAATTGCTATTTTCCTGGCGTGTTATTTTCACAGTGGCCGTCACCTCGTCACCCCACGTAAAACCAAGACTCAGTAGTATATTAAACTGACCTTCACTTCCTCGCCTCGTTTCGTGTTTACGCTGGATAAGTGCTGATGCGCAATGAAAATGGAGCAAAGTGAATCCATATCTCTGAGATACGAACGACAAACACAAAAGAAGTGCTGAAAATGATTCAAGTGCAAAACAAAGGGAGAAAAAGAGAATATAGAGCATTATCAAGTATAGAGCATTATCAAGTTGTAATGCCTGAGCAGAGTCCTGTACCGCGCGCGGATCAAGCGCATTGGCGATGAGACAAGACAATAATAAATTAACTTGGGGAGGCCGCCAATGCAACGACTGAGCTGAGAGCTGAAGCAAGGGTAAAGCGTACAAAGAGAAAAGGTACAGTTTGCTGGCCCAGGCCCAGATAGTCTTAACTACAAAATTCTTTGTCCTTATCCTTCAGAAGCAAAGTGCGGGTTTTCCCCCTTATACTGACGTAGTGGTATAGCATGTCTTCAGTGGTTGCTGAAATCAATATGAAGAAAATATTAGGCAACACACATTCTGCAGTATGGACACGTCGTGTTTACATTCGGGTTTCCGGTTCATTCTGAGATAGGACTGTCCCACGTACGGCACAAAATGCGTGTTAAATAAATAATGGAATCACTGACAAAAAAAAAAAAAAAAAAAAAACGGAATTGGAACGCCGAGGTTCGTTAATCCTCCTTCAGACATTTCCTAATTTCCCTCTATGACTCTGCGTTTATAATCCATACCTCAACGGGGAAATCAATCAGCGCATAATGCCGCCATCAGTCTTTGTTAAGGCCAACCTGCCATCTGGGTGACGCCAGCAGCAAATATGCTCCATCAATCTTCCAATCATGAAATTTAATTAATATAACTAAATGTACAGTACTAAACTATTGGACTATGTGACTATGACTACAAATGGCACTGTCACTGTTGTCCCCATCATCACTGCCATTAGTTATAGGCCTACTAGTTCTGGTGGTACTGACACCACTTACACTATGAGTACCACCATTTTCACTTCTACAACCAACACCAACACTGTTTCTGCTTCCAAATTCATTATAACAACCACCACTGCCACCAACTCATCTACGAAGGTAGCTATTGTGACTAGTGTAACGAATGATCAGCCACAATCGGTAGAAGATGGAGAAAACACAAGTTCGAGATAACAGCAAGTAACAAGTGCAATGAAATTGAACACGTCACTGACAAACATCTGACATTACCAAACACGAGGTGTGAAGTGTACTGCAAATTGAGTGTGGCTGACTGCTTGTGTGTGCACCATGAGATCAGCAAGCAGGTGTTGCATAGGCCAAAAAAAACCAAAAAAAAACAGCAACAACAAAAAAAGCAGACTGCACAACCACAGTCGTCCGTTTGTGTGGAGGAGAGGAAAAACATGTGAGCCGCCATGGAACGGCAAACAGTCTTCTAAATAGAGGCAGGACAGGTGTTGCCAATCAAATCAGGTTGAGCGCTGCCGATTCCCGACGCACCTGTAAGTGACACGAAAAGATCCCCGCCAGCAGGGAAACAGAGGGGCACAGAACACAAGGTCGTCACACCATAACCGCAACTCCTGCCACCATTGCTGCTGTCGCCATGTCAACCCAGTGTTTATGCCTATTATTAATACGTTTATCTCTACGGTTACTGCTACCAAAGCTGCCGGTGGCAATGTGCAAGAGGTGCTGCGCCGTGTATTGAAAAGTGTGAATTAGCCTGTATCAGAGAGAATGTGGACACGTCTCAAAAAGTCAAAAAGCTGGAGGCGTGTCTACAGTGTGCGCCAATGTAGAGGTAATGTTGCTCATGTTTCTTCCTCGTAGACTCATTGTGAGGTCAGAGCAGAGTTTCAGGCAGACTGTGGTCATTTAAAAACTACTATCTTTAGGTCAGACAGTGTCTCTCTGGTTTGGCCATTCTCTGCATTGCCAATGAGCACACTAGGAAATAAATCAAACGGGAAGAGCACTTCCTTTCTCAGAATTTGTGGTGATAATAGATACATCTTTTGGGCACCATTTTTCTCTTGTTATTAGACTAAGTTTAGTGTCCAGCAGTATGCCCTTTAACAGTTTTTTCACCCAGGAAGTTTGGGATTAATTACTTTCCAGGAGAAAAGGACAGCCATGCTTAATGACTCTATTCTCAGCTATAGCTGTTACCCCTGCACATAAGGTGGCGGGTTTGCAATCAAAATCCCAATACCACCCCACAAATTTCACACCCCCACATTCCCTCCTCCATATCCAACATCACAATTTCACTCCCATCTCCCCATTCGGAAGGGACACACACATACGCATGCGCGCACACACACAAACACATGCATGCGCAGACACACACACACACACACGCATGGACATGTGAATACACACACACTCAGACCTTTCCCTCATAAATCCTCACTTCAGCATAATGCATGCAACCCTAGCTGTGGTAGCACAGCAACCAAAACATCACAGTTAAAAAAATGTTCTTCAGCAAACCCACAGCATATAACGTCTGACAAATGCCTTTCCAAGTGGTCAGATCCAATTGTTATATTATGTTCACAGCAGTATTATGCTGTGTGCACAGCTGCAGAATATGAACAGACAGCAGTAAGGGAAAGTGCATTTATGTTTGTTATGGAAGAGATCCTGAGCTCTGGAATGAGAACTGACGGTTTGATTTAAAACGGAGCACTGAAGTAAGGAAGAGAGGACTCCAAGCCCTGCCCTTAAAAAGACTTATGGTGCCAGGTAATTTACGGTAGCAATTGACTGATTTACTAAAGGCTCCATTACTACATTGGCTCGAGTGGACTCCGCCAAGGGTGCATGAAGGTGAGATAAACACATAGCGGTTTATGTACTGTTTGCTTTCCAGGGGAGTTGACAAATTACTCTGTTTTCTATTAAGTATTTTCTGCTTGTTGTAGCAGGGAGTGTTGTGGGGGAGAGAAAAAAAATGAAAGGTGCTTTAAAAAAGAGAAATGAGTATTATTTTTGCCACGTGTTTTTTTTTTTTTTTTTTTTTTTTTTTCCGAGAAGGAAGAAATGCTATTTAACCGAAGGAATGGAAAAAAAAAAAAAAGGTGCGGGCGGTTGCATGATGCATGACTACCGGTGTAGCAATTCTCCCAGGTTATCCACGTCGCAGGGAACAATATTACAGTTACACGTGACAACGGTGCAGTTTCTGTGTGAAAGGCTTGCGTTGTACCCTCTAAAGGAAATGACATCTTTTCACTGTTAATACACATTCCCTTTGACTGCTTCTCTTTGCAGAGTCACATTGCATGTTTAGTTCATGTCTAGGGTTCATGTCTAACGTGTTGTATAATGATGATAATGTTTTATGATTATCTTGTACATGTTATATAATCTTGGACACGGACATCTGCTAAATAGAATTTCATTATTATTTTTTGAAGTTATAATTATTGTTGTTGTTGTTATTATTATTGGTAGTAGTAGTAGTAGCAGAGCAGTAGTAGTTGTAGTAGTGATTGTGGTTGTAGTCATTGTAATATGTCTAAGAATCGCTAAAGAAACTTCAATCTCCAATAAAGCACTTTCCTTAAAGGCCAAGTCAAAAGGCTCACTTGTGTCCACAATTTCTCTGAAAACAAATCTCCCCTCTCAACGTGTGTGAGGAGAGCAGAAGTAGAGCGTGCAGATTTAAGTTAAGCAAACGCAGCTCCTCACCTCGCCAATGGCCGTATGATGCAGGAAAACAAGGAGGTGTAGAAAGAGGAGGAGCGAGAGCAGTCAAGTCCCCGGCACCCACTCGCCACTCTCACTCTGATGCTCTGCTCGGGCACAGAAGCTCCTGTCGTTCGCTCTCTCGCTCTCTCTCACTGACTCTTACACTCTCACTCTCTCCCTCTCTCTCACTGCCTCTCTCACTCTCAATCTCTTCCTCTCTCTCTCTCCCTCTCACTGTCTCTCTCATTCTCACTCTCACCCTCTCTCTCGCTGTCTCTCTCACTCTCACTGTCGCTGTCACTCGCACTCTCTCTCTCTCTCTCTCTCTCTCTCGCTCTCCCTCTCTCTCGTTATACTCACTGAGCGGGAGCCAGACTCGGCTCCACTCACTCACTCACTCACTCACTCACTGCCTCTTCGCAGTCATGCTGCCATGGAGACGGAGAAAGATCGTTCTCGTGGAAGAGGAGACCAAAGCCAAGCCCAAGAGTTTGGGCGTGGGGACGGGGGGCGCCTACGGCTCCGTCGTGTGGTCCCTGGTGCGCTCCTTCCCTGACCTGCTGCCCGAGTGGCCCCTCAAGCGCCTGGGCCGGGCCTTCCGCTCCAAGCGGCAGACGGTGGAGCTGAACCGGGACGACCCGGTCTACACCGTGCGGTACCTGGGCAGCGCGGTCACGCTCAGCGGCAAGGGCGAGGGCTGCACGGAGGAGGCGGTGGGCAAGATCTGGAGCCGCAGCGACTACGGCGGGAAGGGCGCCCGGATGAAGCTGGCGGTGGGGCCGCAGGGCGTCCGGCTGGGCGCCTCCGGCGACCGGAGGAAGCCGTGCCACCTGTTCTACCTGCACCGCGTCACCTGCTGCGCGGCCGACGCCCGCCGGCCCAAGATCTTCGCCTGGGTCTACCGGCACCAGGTGAAGAACAAGGCGGTGGTGCTGCGCTGCCACGCCGTGCTGGTCGCCCGGGCGGAGAAGGCGCGGGCCCTGGCCCTGAGCCTCAGCCAGGCCGCCGCCGCCGCCTTCGGCGAGTTCAAGCGGCTCAAGCGCCAGAGCGACCTCCGCCACGTCCGCCAGCAGCTGCTGGGCGAGGGCGTGGCCCCGCTCACCCCCATCAGGAGGCTGCTGAACGGGCAGTGCCGCTACCAGCCGGCCGCCGACCGCCACCCCGCCGCCCGGCTCTGCGCCATCGCCGAGGAGGAGGAGGAGGAGGAAGAGGAGGAGGTGGTGGAAGAGGAGCGGGGGGAGCGCGGGAAGCAGCCGCTGCCGGACGGGTACACGGCTGCCGAGGACACGGCCAGCCTCCGGGGCGACGGCACAGACTCCTCCGGGCCGTCCGCGGCGGGCTGAGCGCCGCGCCCGCCGTAAGACCACGCCCCCCTGACGGCGTGTTCTTTTACATCCCAGCGTCCCTGGAACTGCCACCGCCGCTGCCTCTCCCCCCCCCCCCTTCCCCCGGGAGAGAGAGAGAGAGAGAGGAAAAAAAACGAAATACTGCGTGACTTATTTCGTCCCTCGTTCCGTTACCCGATCGCTGCCGCCGCCGCTCCAACAATGCCGCGCTGTCCAGAGGAGAGCTACTGACTCGGAGTGACTCGGAGGGGTCAGGCTGTTCGCGGGACAGGGCGAGGCGATGGTCTCGGTGGAGTTAGTCAGAGAGCAATCAGTAAGCCCGTGACATTTACCTTCCTGGAAGTGCGTAACTCCGAACGGATCGAGATATTTGTTCTGGTTCTTGGCGTTTGCCTTTCTGGGACTTGAAGGGTGTGTAAACACTGTATGTTCTTTAGTGGATGAAGGTTCTCAGGCAGGTACTATTTGTATAAGGTAAAGTTTATTGTTATCTAGAGCTCATTTATTTTAATTTATGCTCAAGTGTTCATGCTGTATTTTCTTCTACAGTTGACTTAATTATCATAAGTGACAAACCATAGATTATACACTCAGTTTTAATGAGAACGGCAATTCATCACATTAATATTATTTTAGCCAGACAGCTGTTAGGGCGTAAGAATTAAGTCATCCTTCAAACCTTGACATTTTTATAGCTGTAATTTGTAATTTATTAAATCTATGTGCCATAGGTTGCAAGACAACCAAACATAACCAATGATATTTCATGTGTGTTTTTATTTTTTTATTTATTTTCATGTAGCACATTTTATGTTGGGGGGTTTTTTACTTCTAACCTGTGACACCCAAGACTCGGTATTATCATATTTCTTTGTTTGCATTACTACTTCTTACATAAATGTAATTACAATAAAATGTAATTAATCAACTCAACTGGTTCCAATCTGTCATTGTGAAGGAGTTGAACAGAATGGGTGAGAGACGTGGTTTTGCAGAAAGGGTGAGAGGCGTATTTTTGCAGAAAGGGTGAGAGGCGTAGTTCTGCAGAGAAGGTGAGAGGCGTAGTTTTGTAGACGTTGTCGAGAGTGAGAGTGGGAGTTCAGCTTCCACATTTGTGCTCTGATGTATTCAGGCAGTCTGGGATTTGTCTCAGGGCCAGTTTTTTCTGACGCAGGTTGTTATTATTTTAGTTCCAAGGCTTCGCTGATGACGATGTCTTTTCCTCAGCGGTGGCCGACTGATCAGACTCAGCGCACACACAGCTCTGACGACCGTCCACGGCAGAGAACTATTTGGCCTGCCTTAAAACCCGGTGTTTTCAACCGACATTTGTCACCTACCTGACACCAAGGCAAACGGTTCTGTGGGACTACACCGAGGGGGCATTAAATGGGCGTAGCAAATTAAATTTAAGCATTATTCAAAATGCATCTGTCTCCCACATGCTCGTCATATCCAGCGCTGGTGATATTATTTACTGGGTTCAAAAATGAGATTTGAGATCTAAGAGATGCTACAAGAGTACATGCAGGCTCAGTTGTCTGTATCAAAATACTGACAAGCATGTTTCATTAATGGGACCTCAGATCATTAATGTCCCTCAACCGAGGATGACGATGTGGGCGAACCTTTCTGCGACAGAAGCTGGGTCCTAATTAATCAACTGAATTAATTTCTCAAGCAGCAGGGAGGATAAACACTTCAGTTATTTCCGTTATTTCCTGTTGCATAAGAAAAAGTAATGTAATTATTAATGCAAGTCTTAAATTATTTAGCTATTTGGTATGTCATTTCATATGTATAATTTCATACTAATAAAGACTGATTGGGTAAGGGATGCATAGAAATCGCCTCGCTTCTAGCAGGCATGTGTTTCTCAGGGACACGCAATCAAAGAAGCAAAAAGGGCAGCATTCCGATGCATTTCCCTGTTATGTTGTTCAGGCAGTCTCTCTCTCTCACATAGTGTTCACATTAAACATCCCACGCATTAATGAACAGCAGTGCCTGGTACACCATAAGCGTCCAAGCATTTCTGTATGAAAGCTAAAAGCAAGTCTTTCCAGGGGAGTATTTCAGCAGAGGAGAGTAAATAGTATATTGCAAATGAATGCGGCCTTTGTGTATCTGATGTGTTATGAGCATATATTGTATTAGATTGGTACATTGGTTCAGGAACTAGGCCCGTCCGAGGAGATTTTATTAGCACATTGATCTTTTGAAGTTTTGCTAATTAAATTTAGCTGTTTCCTACATCATTTCATAGATGATTTTATACTAATAAAGTCTGATTGGGTAAAGGATATGTAGTTGGATGCAGTGGTTCAGGAAATTGGCTTCGGAGTAGATTTTAGAAAATGTTGTCTAAGTGAGGACTACGTAACTATAATGTAAGAATATAACCAGGTAATATAGATGATTTAAGATAGAAAATTAGCCGTTTTAATGGATAGAACATCAGTTAGGAAGACTGAGATGAATGAAAGCTTGCTGTTCATGTGAACAATTTTGGCGATGAAAATTGTTTAGCCATGTCTAGTACTGTAGCAGTCATTGCACATACTTGCGCATATACTTTATCGTCATTGTGTAGTGTGATGTTTGTGAATCAGGAGTATTGAATGTCATGGCTATTGTGCACCATCAGTACCGTTCATCGCGCTTGTGAACGGTCTTGTCCGCCATCACTGCTGTACAGAGTGACGGTTCTGCATTGTGAATATTTCTGCTGAGATGTGAGCTGTTTTAGCAGCAAAGGACACGCAGCTAGAAGCACCTCCCTCTCTTATAGCTTTGTCTCTCAGTGTTGCTAGTACACATCTCCAACACAACATGTTTGCACCCGTTAACCTCCCCCCCCATTAAAAAAAAATCAGTCAGGTGGTAAAATATGCCTTTCTGTGCAGTTTCTCAGGATGACAGAGGTACAAAACACAGGAGTAGATAAATATGCGGGACACACTCACTGCAAAAAAAACGGTCTGTCCTAAGTGTTTTAATCTTATAATGAGACTTAAAATCACTTTTTTGTTCCCCTCTCAAGTGCAAAATATAAGCTTGTTTTCAGTTATTTTTATCTTGACGAGTGATATTTTCCTACCCGATTGGCAAATCTTGAAAATGAGTCAAACTGTCTCACCTCATTGGCAATCTTTGATATTTAGCTAAATTGGAACTGAAGGTCTAAATATAAGACTTGTTAAAATATTTGTTAAGATCGACTTATTTTTATTCATTTTTTTGCAGTGCTGCTACCAATTTAGGCAGACTAAAGCACTGAAGATAAGAAATTCTTCAAGACTGTGCAGCCTGTGTTCTGAGCTTAAAGTCCAAACTCTTTAGGGGGAGTTCTTGTTAAATATTGTACACAATGTTAATTATTCCTGTAAACCATTGACAGGGTCATTAACAGCTTTAATGCTGCTGTGCAATTTCAGAATTTTCCGAACGCCGTGGACCTGAGGTGAGATACGGTTTAATTTTCTCTTACGGAACACAGAATCACCAGCATAATTCCATAATATTAGAGCCACTAATTACATGCAAAATCGATGGCGTGAAAAACAAGTTACGATTTAAATTTTAGCGCATAGCTCAAGGGCATCTTCGACCTTTATGGGGGGGGGGGGGGGGGGGGGCGGGGCAGGTGGCATAAGTGTAGAAATATGGCATACATTAGCACTTTTAGTATGTGAGGGAGGTTAATGGGCCCTTTTTTGAGTCCAATGTATGAGAGATGAGATGCTTTGCATTGTGAAAAAAAAAAAATCCCCAGGCTGCCGAGAAGTCTAGTTTGTTAGTAGCCGCATATAAACCAGACCATTCATACAGTAAATACTTCCACAGTGAAAAAAGAAAAAGTAGTAAATATGTTCATCTTAAACACTGCTGACATGTCCAGCAAGCCTTTATTTAGCCAAATTAACAGCCCTTTAGACCAACCAATGGGAGCTCTGATTCTTCATCCTGCTAATCTTCCTGGTACTTTCTGGTGCTGGGAAGAGCAGTCGGTGGCCCTCTGTTCTCTAGGGGTGGGGTAGCAGAAACACAGCGGGTGTCTGGGGAGTGGGCACTTAGCGTGAGTACCTCCCCCCCACCCCCCCCCCCACCCCCCCCACCCCCTCAGCCAAAATCCATTCCCCAAACAAATCCACACCTGCACCTGCACTTAGTCATTGCCTTCTGATTTGGAGTTTGATTCCAGGCAGTAGCCATTCCTCTTTATTTGATGCTCAGTGGCATGAGACAGGTGCGTGGAGAGCGGGAAAAGGGGCACATTGGGGGGGGAGGCACGTGAGGCAGCTGGCACGTGCCGTCAGGCAGCCGTGGCTCCAGCCTCCCCCCCCTCCCGCTCTCTCTCTCCCCCTCTCCCTATCCTTCCGTCTCTCTCTCTCTCTCTGTCTCTCTGTTCTCCACTCTCTCTCTCTCTCTCTCTCTCAGTCTCTCTACTCGGCGTGACCCAGTCGCTCTGAGTGCCCATCGGATGGAGAGAGACACACACGGAGGGCTGCCCAAAGTGCAGCCCATTAGCTGAGTCAGGAAGCCAATAAGGCCTGTCCCCCAGCAAACAAAATTGATGGCGCGTCCCAAACCATTAGCATGCCGCACCGTGATCGTTTTATACGCTCTGGGAGATCCCTTAATCCTTATTTATTTCAAATCTGTCCAAGCAGATCCAAGGTACATCAGCACAAAAAAAAATGAATATCAAGCCATTACTTACTGATCTCCAACTCATGAGTTCATGAGTCCATGCCCCTGGTAGACTGCAGTTAGCAGTACAGCAAGGCCGTAGCTAGTTCTTTTGCTATTTTCAGTTTACCCGTGCAGTATGTCAAATATTCACACCCCTGCTTTGTATGTATGTCAGCGATCTCAAACTGAAATCCTGGAAGGCTGCTGTGTTTGCTGTGCTCCTGCATTTAAGTGCTTAATCCAAGAGTCTGCACACTTTGTTACCAAGGCCTAAAATGGCTGCTGACTGAAAGGAAATCACAAAAACTGGCAGAGACTTGAGACCTCCTGTTATAAACGTTCTTCGTCTTACCTCAGAAGCACACTCTTCGCTGAAGATTCTTCCAGAACCGTATTATTTTTTTGTGCGGCTGCTTTGTAAGACCTCACATTCGTTGGCAATCCGCATATATATCTGGAGTTCCCTCGAGAGCCCTCACTTCATCACAAGCTGGGGCCAAACTAATTTACGATGCGCGGGAAAATATCACTGGATCCATCAGCAGTGCTGAGGCAGGCCCTCATAATGTTAAAAAGGGCACTAGCGGACTGACATATCAATAAATAACGAAGATGGGGAAATGGAGCGACATACATTTAACGTTTTTATTTTATTTTTTTTAAACATTGAAAAACAAACTTTTGTACCATTGATTCAATTCTTATCCCAAGACGGTCGATGGGCCATAAATGCAATATGCTTTATTTATAACATGCATTGTTGTATTTCGCCCAGTGCTGTACTGTGCATAAAAAGCAGCTAGCGAGTTAGTATAGCAGTATATCACTGCACAAATTGAATTAGCTTAGCGACAGTCTTTACACCAGGGCTGACTCTGCTTCCCGCCTTTTTTCTCCCAGCAAAAACCAAGGTTATTCTGGCAGCCCAGCATCTCGACTCAGGTGGAAAACCGATCAGAAATTGCTCTTTGCCTGTATTCTTGGGGGCTCGTCTTGGGCTGAGTTTTGTGACCTTTCTCTTGTCATTTCCCTTCTTAGATTTTATTTATTTATTTATTTATTTGTTTTTATTGGAGTTTGGCAGCTGGGATAATTGACCCAGGGACTGTATGCTGAGTTTTTAGGAGACAACCCAACTTTGCAAAATAGACCATAGCATGTAACAATGCCCATGTATGTATGCAGACATAATCAATGATCTCAATGAGTCATACAATTAACAAACAAAAATGGGCAAGTAAATAATATTATATTTCTTTCTGACACAGGGTTTTTTGACACAACTTGCAGATCTAGTCAGAACATAATTTTTAGTTGAAATTTACTGCCGAAACAGCTAGTAGAAGCTGGGGCTATGCTGCATGCAAACAACATGCACACTAGATTATATATTACATTACATTACATTACAGGCATTTAGCAGACGCTCTTATCCAGAGCGACTTACACAACTTTTTACATAGCACTTCACATTGTATCCATTTATACAGCTAGATATATACTGAAGCAATGGAGGTTAAGTACCTTGCTCAAGGGTACAACGGCAGTGTCCTTACCCGGGAATCGAACCTGCGACCTTTCGGTTACAGTTCCTTACCCACTGTGCCACACTCCGTCCTATATAAAATTAATATATCAAATCGGGCATCATGCAAGTTATTGAAATAATTTAAACCGTAACAAATGAAGCATATTGGAAAAAGGCACTGGAGAAGAGTGCAATAACAGGAAAGAAACAGAACCGGCGTTAAGTCAGAAGCTACTTCGTATGCAGCGTCGCTTGCAGATAACAAACACCATGGGTGGTACAGCCCCTTGGTTATAGCCTGTAATCTGAGTGGTCAGCTCGCAACCATGACGACAGATACATCTGTGAGGGTTGCTGTAAGTGTGATGCCAAGTCAAATCACTGCAAAAATAAACACTTCTCAAATACTTCTCAAACGTAACTGGGTCCACAGAATGTGAGTCAGGAACATGGGTGCAATGGCACTCGCAAAAGCAGATTTGACAGTTGTTGCATTCACCGAGTGAGAAATATGTTACGTAACATGCCTGGTACAGTTTTTATCCCAAATATCATGTCGCAGATATTTTACATTACATTACATTACAGGCATTTGGCAGACGCTCTTATCCAGAGCGACGGTATTTGCTACTAACAATTCTTATTTGTTAACCGTGACTTTCCCAGCGTGAAGTACGTCTGCTAAATCATCCGCAAGATACTTTCTGTATGAACATAACGCTGTGTGAATTTTTTGTACATCTTCTTTTATCATTTTGGCAGTAATCAAAACTCCACATAGTGATCTGTGTGTGTGACAGCTCTGCAAACAAGGCTCAACAGACACCCAACCCCCCCCCCCCCACCCCAAAACAAAACTAAAGAGCATCTGGCACAGCAACGTGCAATGCATAAACATCACCCCAGTTCCTGAACTACAGGCCACCTCCGGCCTGCATCTAATCTCGGGCTCAGACACACTGCGGGTCAGGGAGACGCACCGCCAGGGCCAAGCGTCCCGCCCGTGAAGCCCCAGCCATTTTTATTGATTCTGTGTACTTTGCGTCCGGCCCCCTGGATGTATGCTCCACTTGGCCGCATGAGATTGATCTTTTGAGTGTCCATTTTGTTCGGCTGCCTTGCGCCGGGGATGACACGTGAGGCCGGTGTAGCGTGGCAGGAAGGAGTTTGTTTTTTTCCGCTCTCAGGCGAAAAACACTCCGCTTACAGCATGTTGGGATTTTACTGCGAGCAACCAAAAGCCTTTATAATACTAAAAATTATTCCAAGAAAATACGCCCACACGCTGTGTCTCGGAGATTCTTATTCCAACGATAAGCCCAAAGCTGTGCTGTGTGAAAAGCCCTTTTTTGTAGACACACATTTCAGAATCAATCTTCCTTCCATAAAAGCAAATGGCTTAATCTGAAATGTTAGTGCAAGACGCAGGTTTTTTTCTCCATGCACTTGTTTCTCTAAAATGAGCACTGTAAATGATAGCATGATAATATGTGTTCAGCGATAGTTATGTTTAAAAACAATGTATCATGATGTTAACTTGCTGCTCTGAGACGGGAGTTTGTGTAAACCGTGCGTAGTGTGTATGTTTTTGTGGCTGTGTGGGATTGTACCTGCTGCTCTTGCTCGAGGATGCAAAAGCTGCATCCTGCTGTACCTGGGAATCAAACCTGCAACCATTAGGTTACAAATGCAGTTCCCTAACCATTACAATTTCTCCTCAGCTTGCTCTTTAATATTCTTAAAAGTCAACATTGCTGATGTTCACCTGAACGTAATTTGTTTGGCTAAAAGGAATTTTCTATGTGCAGTAAATGTTGAAGTAATATTTCAAAGACAGGTGTTGTTAACCCTTTGGGGGTTTGGGGGTGTGGCTTTAAAATCGGCTGGGCGGAGTTCTTGTGCTCCTTGTGCTGTGCTCCTCCCCTGTTTGCACCTGTTAATTAAAAAGAGTGGATTCAGGTGTGGATCGTTGGAGGGAGCCTAAATGTTTTCTCTGTTTCTCATTCCGCTCTGGCAGAGAAACTGTAAGAGCCTGCACAATAGGGAACCGAAGTCTGTCGTCTCCAGCCAGTATAATTTGTGGAACTGCTGCTTAAATCCATGCTTTGAGTGGAAAATCACATTCTCTGTAAAACAAAACAACACTAAAGAGGCCTCGCAATGCGGCCAATAACTTCCGTATTTCAAATGCATCAGTTTCCCTTGGAAACGCACTTGGATACGGTGACCATAAATAGGCAGAAATCTGCCAGTCCACATGGCCGCTGCGTTATTCAACAGGTTGTAGCTCCTAATGACGCAGTGTGACTTATGAGTGCTCCCGATGGGTTATTCACTACCTACGGTGTCTATGGAGACGGGCTGTCCTCGGAACAGTGAG